>NW_028230452.1:18342914-18548931 GCF_043228905.1 Azolla caroliniana
AATCGGATCGGGAACCGAATGCCGTCCTTGTCTTCTTGGTTGACGACCCATCCGACCCCGGTCGGACTCGTATCCACCGGGGTACCCTTCTCGTAGACAGCCTTCCGGAGCGCCGGTGCTGCCGCAAGAGCTTCCTTCAGCTTCCGGACCGACTCCGTGTGCTCGTCTCGCCACTCGAATTTTCGCCCTTTCTTCAGCAACCCGTATAGCGGCACCGCAACGTGGGCGTAATGCGGGATCCATATGTGGTAGAATGCGCATGCCCCCAGGAACCTCCGAACTTCCGTAACCGAGCTACAGTCGGTCTTCATTGCGGAGATGGCTTCTGCCTTTGTCGGAGACGGCTTCTGGCCATATGGTCCACATAGGTGTCCAACCACCAGAATTTCTGATTGCCCGAAGGCCGATTTCTCCCCCGAGAAGGTGTGCCTCGCATCCTCTAGCCTTTGTAGCACCTTCTCGCAGTCGTCGATGTGTGTTGCCACGAATCGCCGGCATCCGTCCGGCCCGACTGTCTCGTTCTTCTCTTCCACCGGGCACCCCTTGATCGGGATGTCGTCTAGAAACGGCATGGTGATGTCCGGGATGCAATCCCTCAGTACCTTGTTCATTGCATTCATCATGTGGGCCACCGAGTTGGTCCCTCCTTGTGGCAGGGTACACATTCGCACTAGGCCGAGGGGAGTCCGCATCGTCGTAATGTCTCTGCTCTCCACGGCTAGCTGGAACTGGTCGTACCCCGAGTACAGATCACCGGCCGAGTAAATCGACCTTCCGGCGAAGGCCTCCGCGAACTCGTCTATGGTCGGTCCGATTCCTGCGTTCCGAATGGTCACTCTGTTGACCGGCTGCAGGTCCTGAATGAAGCGCAATGTTCCGTTTTTCTTTGGTACGGTAAACCATCAGTTCGAGTATGGCGCGCTCGACGGTTCGAGAATACCCATATCGACTTCCGAGCATTCTCCGAATCCGGTCTTCCTCCGCCGGTAGTAGGAACCCGCCCCCACCGATCTTGAGCTCCCGGAGCGTCCCGTCGATGAAGGTGTGTCCTATGCAGGCCGGATCTCGTAAACTGGGGTCCGACGCAACCCCTCTGATTCGGGACTCGCTGCCCTCCGGTAAGGGTGCCGCGACTGGCCTTACCTTCCGGTCCACAGTCTTGTACTTCGTGCTAACCCGGGCTGTCCGATCTGACCCGAGCCCCTGACTGAAGTCCGCGATGACTCCGTACATCTCTTCGGAACATACCGGTATCGTCTGGTCTTCGTTAAGGTCTTCTCCGACTACCTTCCTCAGCATCCCCAGGGTGTCGTCGAAGGAGACCGCCTCCACGGCCCCGCTGATTTCCTCGTCTGGGCCGAGAACTCCGCACGCTCGAAGTCGCTCCTCCGCCCTTGCCCTTTCTCGGCCAACGATGCCGGCTATCATACACCCTCCGTTGTTGGAGAAGCAGAATTTTCTACCTATCGCACAAGGTTTCTTCGGTTTCGGTTCTATCGTACAGTTGTGGGGTCTTTCCCGAGTGTCCGGGCTGTCTCGGCCCCACGCCTTGGCAGCCCTCTCTAAAAATCCTCCCGGTTCTCGCCACCGAGGGATTCGCGGTTTCGCTCGTGGTTCGGCCGCACTGTCAGAAATTGGACCGAATGGCGCCCGTCCTGGCTTTTGACCCTTGCGTAGGCTGAACCGTTGTCTAGCACCTTGGTCTCCATTCGCGCCGCCGTGATGTATGGTTCCCCTAATATGACCGGGTGCGAGGACGTCTCCTGTACGAAGAAGTGCTGGTCAATCTCGACGTCGCCAATCTTGACTCGCACGTTCGGGCAGGCCCCGTGCAGTTCCTCGGTGGCGCGCGTCGCCACCCATATCTTCCACCCGTGCTTGGTGTTGATCGGCCACTTTCCCTTCTTATAGAAGTCCATGGACATCAGGTTTATTTCCGAACCGTGGTCCACCAATGCCACCACCGGTTCCTGAACATCTCCGATCTTTACCGGGGTCTCCGTGGTCGCTCGGGCCCAGTGCGGCTTTGAATAGTGGCTCTCCGCCCACTCATCTTCCAGCGCCATGTCGTCGATGTGCGTCGTCCGCACCTCCACCGGTCTTTCCGGTTCCGTCTCCGTCGACAGCCTCTTCCGTTTCACCAGGTCCACAATGGAGTCGTGGAACTCCTTCTTGGCGATCCCTAGCACCTCTCGCAATGACAGCTCCACTTTGCTGTCGAGGATCCGTTCTTCTAGGACCTTTCGTAGGTCCGTAGTCCTTTCTATTTCCGTCCCCAGTCGGTATCCGCCCTTCCTGGGGTTATCTTGCGGGCTGGACCCACTGGCATCGTTCCGTCGTTGCCCGAATCGGGTCTCGTACTGTTGTGAGGGCCCGACCGCTCCGGCTTTCCCCACCCGTTTGTCTTCAACCAGAGCCTCGTAGTTCCGGCAGGCGGCTTCTACAAAGCCTGTCTTCTCCTCGACCGGATCGCTCCACCGGGTTATTTCCCGGACACGTCTCTCAGCGCGGTCTGTTTCATCTTTCCTTAGCCGTGCGCCGGCAAGACCTTCCAGCATTGCCGACCAGAATCCGTCTTTGCCCTCCTTTCGGGCCTCCCTGCCCCCGACCCGAATGCCGGCCGACGCCGAGTAGTGGATGGCCTCCACGTGTCGGGCCGCTGCCTCTTCCATCAGTCTCTTCATTCCTCCTCGCCGTCGTTTCGGTTCAGGGCCCTCCTGGTGTCGCCGGCGTGCACCCGGCCTTCCCACAGGTACACCACCCGGTTCCTCAACGCCTCTGCGAAATCGCAGAAGTCCTTCCGAATGTGGCCGACCTCGTCGCACCACATGCACCTGTTCCCCGCTGCCGGCCGTCGGTCACGAGCCGGTTCGCTGCCTTCCCTTCGAGTCTGGGCGATCTGGAGATCCTTTATCGCTTGCGTCAACTCCTCCAACGTTGCTCCTCCGGACGAGCCATTGACCATGCCGGTCGAAGCCGGACCGGTTTCGAGCCATTCCCGGGTTTCTTCCCTTCGCACTTGCGGTGCCGGTTCAAGCCTCCTTGCTGTGACAGAGCCCGCACCGGCCGCCCCGTTGTCAGCCCATTCTCGCCGTTTGTCGAAACGGCCACAGACTCTCTTAACCGCAGCCCAGTCGGTTGTCAGCCCGTCTTCGGTTTCCAGCAAGGAGCCGACTTGATCCCTGTCCCGCTCGTCCACCGACTTGACGAACAGTAGGACCTGGCTCGTATCCAGAACGGTTCGGTCAAGCGCCGAAAGGCGCGCAAAGCGTTCTTCGAACTCCCGGAGGAGTGCCGACGTGTTTCTTCCCTTGCCGGGGGACTCCACCCATTCCATGAAGTCCCGCTTCGAAAGCCGGAGCGCATCGTCCAGCCCGTATTTTTCTAGGAGTCGGCCTCCGAACTCCTCCCAGGTACGGCTCTCCGCCCGCACCTCGAGCACCTCCGCATGGATGCTCGGCATCGCCACTCGAGGAAACCCGGCAAGACGCCTCTCTTCCGGAATGTCCCGCATCAGCATTTCTGCCCCGTAGGACACCAAATACTTCGTGGCATCCTTTCCGCTGAACCGGCCGATCGTACCGACGACCGCCTCAATGGCTCTGTCGAGGGCACCGGTGCCCTTGCGTGCACTCAATATCCGATCCACGGCCGAAGCCATGGCCTCTGCAAGATCCGACCCTTTCATCTTCTGCTCTTCTGCCGCCTCCTTCACGTCGGGTTCACCAAGATGTTGAGGTATTCCTCGCGGATGCGTGGAATGAGGCGGGACCTCGGGGGTCCTGTACTGAAGAGCAAGAGAGGAAGGAGAAGAGACCCTCTACGTGCGAGCGTAGATCCACAGGGACACGGCCCTTCGACGCAAAGACGCAAGTGGGACAACGACACAGAAAGACACGAATGTATGTATGTATTAACAAAGACAAACAACAAAAAAAACACGAAGTCGGTTACAACCGAACAGGCCGGCGAACAGATGCCGATGCCTGTTCGTAAACGCACAGAAGGAGAAGAGTAGGTTGGAGGTGCTGCCGGAAGCACTCGGGCATTCCTCAGAGCAGCGCGAGCCTCCCGAAAACCTGCACAAAAAGCAGCCACGGAGTTTGCGAGCCAGAGAGAGAGAGAAGCCTTCGCCCACAAACCGACAGCACTTCGTCCTCGACTCTCCGCGATCCCTTCCTCCTCCTCGTCTCCCTCCTTTTATAGGCCAGGAAGGAGCCGTTTCCCCTTTACTTCTTACCTATCGAATCTACCTGCCTAGGATCTCCTATGTACAACGTAAGGCGCACGTGCATGAAGAGCCGGTTCCTACACTCCGGTGCACCAATTCCGCTTGGGGACGGTTTTCTTCACGACACCGTGTCAAAGGCCCACCAGGAAACCGTCGAAGAGGAGGAAGAAGAAACCCTCCAGCATCGGCCGAGGCAACGTGAATGAATACGAGCAGCATGGGGAAGGATCGGGTCCGGGAAAGGACAATACACCGATTCCCTGCTCAACAGTGGTGGAGCCAAGATCGAAGACAGAGATAGTAGAAAGTCCAGAAGCGGTGAGCATGGTTCAACATGAACCGGAAAAGGAATGAAATACATCACCGGGTCTTTAGACGTAGGTACATAATGAAGAGCGCCAACTGGAATGGACACCAGAACAAGAAGAGTCGGTTACACCGAGGTTCGGAGAGGAGCAAGGATGGATGTCGGAGCCAAAGGAGTAGTTCGATGCACTCACACAACACGGAACCTATCGGCAATGGTTGGAGTGGATTGGAAAGCAAGTTTCCAGTGTGGCTGACTGGATGGAAGCAAAACGAAGGCAAGGGCCAGAACAGGCCGAACGGTTGTTGGTGGCAACCGAGGAATTAGAAAAGGCTCGGAACTAGAGCCGGAGTTTAGAGGAGTTGGCCAGGACCAAGGAATTAGCTAAAATTATGGCAAACATTGGCCAGGGCACAAGTACAAAAACAGAGCCGGTAGAACCAGAAAATATACAAAAGGAAGCTCCGGAAAAAGAAGCAGAACCGGAGGAGAGCACAACCCTGATAAAAGAATGTGAGCGGGAAAGGGAAATGCAAACGCTAAAAGACGAATTGGTCGCTCAAGAGGCACTAAGGGAGAGAGAGAGAGAGAACTGAGGAAGATAGCCAAGGAGGAGAAGAGGAGAACTGAAGAGAGTCTCCAAAAGATTCAAGGGAGTTACGACCGGTTGAAGGAGGAAAAAGAAAGTATGTTGCAAGAAAAAGACAAGCTCCGATGAATGGCATAAATAGAGATAGAGCGCCTAAAGGAAGAAATCCGACAACAAAAGGTTCGAGATGATCGGTTGCGATCACAAGTCAACCAACGCCTAAAGCAAAAAACGAAGGACTTCGAGAAGTTGTATCATGACCATAAGCAACAGGAGATGGAACATAAGAAGTTGGGGATGGATTATGACCGGCAGCAATCGAAGCTCAGGGAAGCCCGAACGGATTTGAAAGAGAAGACGGAGGTGTTGGCAGATCAAGGAAAGATGAAGGCAGGGGCAATGACAAAGGTGTTGGAGGAAGCGTCGAAAGAAATAATGGAGCTCACATCGCAAAACTACCAGGAAGTGGAACGGTCGAAGATGGTTTTGGACAAGGTACAAACAACCTACCAAACCAAACTGATGGAGTATGAAGTGCAAGCAACTGCTGCGGAAAACCTCATCAATCAGCTCAAGAACAAAAAATAGGCCATGGAAGACAAGACTAAACTGGGCATCAAAAGAATCTAGATGATCGTCGCAACGTGGAGGGACCGAACAAAGATAAAGATAGACAATTGTGTAGTGACGGTATGGAATGAATGGTCCAGACAAGCGGCGGAACTCCAACTGCTCCGGGCAGATGCTGAAAACCGAAAGAAGGCCGGCAACAACTTCTACAAAATGGATGAAGTATTGTTACCATTCGGGAAGAATTGTCGGATGATTTTTTCCCCTTTGCCGAAACTCAAATAGAGGTTGTCCAGAAACTCCTCAACAGGCTTGAAGATGATCGACTCAACATGCAATTGCAATTCGAGAGCTATGAGCGAGAGCGACAACGGAAGGGGGTTACAAAGTGAGTGGAGCAAATTAGCATTAGTGATGAGGAGCAATCGACAGAGCCACAACCGCATCCGGATCAACAAACTGGAAGGAGCCAGAAATCAACAACCAGAGGCAGCCGGAGCGGAGCAACAATAATAGGAGATAGAGAAGGAACCGCTCGAACCCTTGGATCAAATTATATTGGACATACTCGACGAAGATTGATGGAGCTAACCCGTGGGTTTGACGTGCAATGCATTGTCCCACAGGCGTGCCATGTGTTGGTCTAGAGTATGATCCGAACAAGTAATATGGATGGGGACGAGTCAAAATATAATATTAGATTAGTAACATAATTATTGGTTAAGTAATATTATAGGAACGGACGGTATCACGGAAATCCGCGCCTGCGGGTTGGTTGAACGAGACCACTGGGGTCTTTGACCAAGGAGGATGAATCGGGTGACTTGTCCTTGTAAGGAATCGATCGTTGTTTAGGCTTACAATCGAGTCGTTCTTGTTGTCGAAGACGCTTGTGTGGGTTGACTGAGAGAGAGAGAGAGATTAAGAAAATATTTACCGCACCACAAAGATGTCGTGAAGCACGTGACACATGTGCCAAACATCGCGATGCGCGCAAACAAGCACCGGCCTCTATCCGCAAGTGGTGATGGACGATCGAAAGGATTGTTTAAGACAATGAAGCGGAACTGTCAGTGTTCTGGACCGGAAGGACTAGCGCAAGCGAGAAAGTATTAAAGATAGATGGTAGATAGATAGATACGAACGAGAATTCCAATTCCCGATTTGAACCTTTGACTTCAAAATTGTGAGACAAGACACATTGCCAATGAGACAACTATTAATATGCTATTGATTTCATACATTGCTTGATTTCCTTTCCTTCTTATATAGATGCCCCCATGCATATGAAACGCATGCAATGCATGATTGGCATTTGGCATTCATGCATCACATGCGATGCATGATGACCATGTCCCTCATTCAAGCTCTCATGTATGAGCAGTGACATGTGAAAAGTATGATGAAGAAAATAAACTTTAAAGAAAAAAACCTAGCCTAATGGTATGTCAATTGCTTCCTATCCTATATGTGTAAGGTTCAAAACTTTACTTGCACCTCGTTTTATGCCACTAGGCCCTAGACTTATTTTTTTTATATTTTGTGTAATGAACACCTAAACACACATCACACATGCACATTAACGTGCTAACATACATGTGTAACCATCACTCCTTTCATACGTGTGCACATTGCACCTCCTCGATTTTCCTCGTTCCACACGATTTTCACACTGTTGTCGAAAATCTTCATGACATCCACCCCCACCAAACCGCACATCCTCTGGTACGTGCCAAGAAGTGAGTGTGAGATTTTGGTTATGGTGATTAATCAATTTCCTCCAAATCCTCATTGACCTTGCTCACGTTTGTGGGTCCCATTGTAGTATCTTCATTGTTGAGGTCATCGAGGTTAGGACCCTCATCTTGTCTTTTCTTGAATATCTTTACTCTTTTCCCCGCAATGGGTATGGCCAGCCTTGATCTGTCTAGCTCCGCAAGGTGATAGGTGGCATTGCCGTTGGCACTCATCACCACATACGGTTCGAACCACCTTCTTGCGAACTTCCTTGTCATCCTGTGTTGGTTGTCAAGGTTGTTGTCATAGACCAATACCCAATCTCCTTCTTCGATCTTCTTGGGACGTAGTCGGTGTGTCTTATCGAACCGAATCTTATTCTTCACTCGGGTTGTCTCCATTATCTTTCGCGCGTTCTCTAGATCTTCGGGTCTTCTTTCGAGCTACCTTATCCGTGCTGCCAATAATTCTTCCCGGCTCATCTCGTTCTCCCATGGTATTGCTACCCATGAGGCGATCGTCCTCTCGATGGGCATTACTGGTTTCTATCCATACATGATGTAAAAAGTAGCATGCGGAAGCAAGTATGAAGACCGAACAGAAGGAAGAACACTCAGGTTTAATGGAGAGCTTGAGCTTACGCAGTATACTCGGGAGAGACAGAGTCAAAGAGAGAGAGAGAACACAAGAACTATATTCAACAAAAAAACAATCTCTATTCACCACACTCTATACATATGTGTGTTCAATGAACACTTTTATACAAGTCCTAGAAGGACTGACAGAAGTATTGGCAGTACTTCAATGCTCATTTAGAGCTCCTACACTAACTCCCAAATATATTCCTCACGGAATATCTTTCTTAACGACCTCCCGGTTTACGCACTCGGCCTAACTGATCGGTCCCAACCGATCCGGTCCTCGGCTTCTTCAGCCGATCCGGCCGATGTTGAGCTTGTCTCTCAACACTCCCCCTCAAGCTCAACTCGAGGCTCTTCGGGATCCTCGGGCTCACAGCTCCGGTTCCTCCTGGCTTCACGCCTCGCTCGCGCTCCTCGACCTGTTCAACTCCGTGCGCTTCGACCCTTCCAGTCGGCTTGTCTGCTCATGCGGCCCTTATCAGCTCTTCTGCTGTTGAGGTGTTGACGCTTCTCCTGCTGCCTTTTCTTCCGCTTGGGCCTCGGTTGATTCAGCGTATCTGAATCAAACATCCGAACCGACTCGGCTACCTCCTATCGGTTTTCGCTCTCGTCCGAGTTGGCTGTCTCCAACTCGTCTTCGGTCTTCTCGCCCTCGATGGCGTCATCTCCCCCATGCGTGGTTGGCTTCGGCTCTCTCCTTCAGCTGCTCCCCTTCTGTCCGCTTCCGAACTTTTCCGCGAGTCCGCCCTCGGCTTCTTCAGCCGATCCGAAGTCGAACTCGACAACCGAGTCAACAAACTCGGTGTCACGGTCTCCGCTCCTTTCCTGCTGCCTTGCTTGGTCGTTCGGGACTGTTCTCCCCCTCAAGTTTGGCACGTCAAGGTGACGCAACCCGAGCGCACCGGAGAATTGCCGCAACTTGTCCAGACCAAGAGGCTTAGTGAAGATGTCGGCAGTCTGCCGATCCGTCGGCACGTACTAAAGTTTGACTTCACCGGAAAGGACACGCTCACAGAAGAAATGGTAATGCACCTCAATGTGCTTGGTCTGTGCGTGGAAAACGGGGTTTTTCACGAGCTGGATGCTGCTGAGGTTGTCGTAGTAGATCGTCGTTGGATCTGACACCTCCTCTTGCAGGTCCGTAAGTAGCCGCTTCAACCATATGGCTTCGCATGTCGCGACAGCCGCTCCTTGGTACTCAGCTTCGGTGCTCGACAGTGCAACTGTCGGCTGCTTCTTACTGCTCCACGTGATCACGGCACTCCCGAGGGAGAACGCGTATCCAAACGTGGATCGGCGATCGGCGGCGTTGCCAGCCCAATCAACATCGGTGTAGCCGACTAACTGCGCGGCTGCACCAGTCCGATATAGCAGTCCGCGGTCCTTAGTGCCGCTTATGTACCGAAGTACGCGTTGCGCACACTGAAGGTGCTCCTCGGTAGGTCGCGCCATGAACTGACTGATCACCCCGACCGGATAACTGAGGTCGGGTCGGGTGATGGTCAAGTATATGAGGCTTCCGACAATTTGTCGAAACCTCGTCGGGTCGCATACCTTTCCCGTATCGGGACGAAGCTTGACGGTTCTGTCCAGAGGAGTCGAGACGGACTTACAGTCGGCCATCCCGAGTTTGAAGAGCATACCTAGCACGTAATGACGTTGGCTAATCAGTATGCCTTCAGGGGTACGGATCACTTCGATCCCGAGGAAGTAATAAAGGTCCCCCAGATCCTTCATGTCGAAGATGCCGCAAGCTGGAGCTTCACGCGGTCGATTTCACCTAGGTCGACGCCGGTGATGACCAAGTCATCAACATATAGTAAAATACTAACCGGTCCGAGTCGACCTTTCCGGATGAACAAGGAAGAGTCCGATTTTGTTGTGACGAAGCCCATCCGACGCAGTTGTTGCGTGATCTTCGCGTTCCAGGCACGCGGGGCTTGCTTCAGTCCGTAAAGGGACTTCTTTAGTCGGCATACTGCCGAGGAGTTCGTTCCGGAGTGAAATCCGGGGGGCTGTACCATGTACACCTGTTCCTCAAGGTCACCTTGCAAGAACGCATTCTTTACATCCATCTGATGTAAGTGCCACCCCTTCGCCGCAGCTACTGTGAGCAAAACACGGACGATCGTCATTTTCGCGACCGACGCAAACGTCTCATCGTAGTCGATACCGTGTTTCTGCGCGTAGCCCTTTGCCACTAGCCGAACCTACACCCGATCGGTTTTACCCCTGTTGGTGCGTCAACTAGGTCCCAGGTCTCGTTCTCTGCCAATGTGTGCATCTCTTCCTCCATTGCGGCACGCCAATTCGCGTCTTTAGCCGCTTCTGCGTAGCTCTCCGGCTCACTTACTTCCGCTACACGGGTCATGTACGCATAATGATGCGCCATGTACTCGTTGTATCCGAATCGCAAAACAGGATTCTTCTGGCGGGTAGATCGGCGTAATCTCGCATTAGCCGATGTCGAGGCCTTCTCGGTCGACGCGGTCTTCACCTTTAAAGACCCGTCACCGGTTCCCTCGGAGTCGGACTCGCGTCGGTCTGACTCGTTCCTATCCATGCCGGAATCCGACACCTTCTTCTTCCCTTTATCTTTGCGTGTAAGCCGTCTCCTCGGCTTCCTGCGCGGGAAATGCACGGCCGAGTCTCCACTACTCGCCGACTCTTCATCGAACTGGTCGTACCGACTCAATCGTCCAATCGGTCCACTTAACCGGAGTGAAATCGGACTCTCTTCACGGGTCTCGATTTTGGGCTCATCCGGAGGCATCTCGGCCTCACTGACCTCATCGTCAGAGCTCGGATTGGGGGCAGGGTTTGGAGTTGGGGGCAGGTACCAGGACGCGGACTCGTCAAACACAACATCACGGCTGACACGCGCTTGTTTGGTGCGAGGGTTATAGCACTTATAACCCTTCTACTCGTCCGAGTAACCGACCAAGATGCATTTCTCAGCCTTTTCGTCCAGCTTCCTCCTTTTCTCCTTCGGTATATGCACATACGCAATGCTACCGAACACCCTCAAGTGTCGCAAGTTCGGCTTCGTTCCGAAATATAGCTCGTGCACCGACACTTTGTCTCTGATCCGGTTCTGGATGTATACCACGGTCCTTACCGCCTCGGCCCAGTAGAACTTGGGCAAGCTCTTCTCCTCCAGCATTGCCCGTGCCGCTTCCACAATTGACTGATTCTTCCTCTCGGCCACGCCGTTCTGCTCCGGCGTGTATCTACAACTGAATTCGCGCCGAATTCCCATTTTTTGTAGATAACCGTTGAATTGACCGGAAAAGTACACTTTCCCACCATCTGACCGCAGACACTTGATCTTTCTTCCCGTTTCCGTTTCCACGAACCCTTTGAGGTCCCGGAAACAGTCGAAGACTTCGCTCTTTCTCACAATGAGGTAGATCCACGTGTGCCGCGTGTGGTTGTCGATGAAGGAGACGAAATATCGGCTCCCGCCAAGACTAACGTTTTGTGCCGGCCCCCACACATCGGAGTGTATAAGGTCGAGCTTGTTCCGACTCCGGTTTCACTCGTTGGGGAAAGGAAGTTGGTGTTGCTTCCCGAGCTAGCAGGCTTCACAAATTTGTGCCTTTCGGCCACTAAACTTGTGCAATCCGAACACTACCTGTTTCGATTGCAGATCTTGAAGCCGCTGGTAGTTGACCTGGCCTATCCGCTTGTGCCACAAGTTGATGTCCGACTCGGCTTTTTGTCCCTTTGCGAACATTGCGGTGCCGCCGTCAGTGGAGTCGAGGATGAACATCCTCCTGTCTCTGCGCCCTTGCGCAATCACACGGCCTTCTTCCTCAATGAAGCACCTGAGGTGTGTAAACCGAACCTCCATCCCTTGGTCAACGATCTATCCGACCGAGACCAAGTTCTTCGTGATTGTCGGAACGTGCAGCACGTTCATGAGTTTCCCTTTCTGCCTGACATGGCTAAGGGGAACTTCTCCGACATTCGCGATCGGATGCGGAGTGTCGTCTCCAGTTGCGACTACTCCAGGTTGTATCGGTTTTTCAAGGTACGAGAACCACTCATTATGGCTCGTCATGTGGTTTGACGCGCCGGAGTCTACGTACCACACCTTGTCCGATCTCAGGGTGGTTCGTTTCATTGAGTTTGCTTCGTGTCTCGTCACGAAGGCAGACCCTTCTCCGGCTCTCCCGGAGTCTTCGGCGTAGTGCGATCGTTGCCGATTTCCCTTGTCGGTATGTCCGGAGCCGTTTCCGGAACCGGTTCTCTCCGACTCGGCGCGCTTCTTCCAGCACTCACTTTCCCTGTGGCCTTTCTTGCCATAGTACCAGCACTCCGCGATGGCCTTCCCTTGCCGGTTCTCATCGCTTCGACTCCCCCTGTTTCCGGAGGGTCCGGAGTTGCTGTCGGCATCACTTCGGTGCCTTCTTCCTTGATCTCGTCAGCCGCCTCCATTGCGCGCTGACTCACCTCGTCCTCCACGTCGACGGGGCCTATCTCCCTCCGTGTACAGCATTCTGCTGTCGGTGTGCGTGCTTGTAGACGCACCCGCGTGGTTCTCCTCTACCAGGAGCATTGACTGTAAGTCGAAAAAGGACGGCGTATTCTCCCGGGTACACACAGCCGTTCGGAACGCTCCGAACTTCGACGCCAAACCTCCGAGACAGATCTGGACCATCTCACTCTCCTCGATGTTCACCTCTATGGAGGCGAGGGAGTCGCAGATATCCTTGATCTTCGAGGTATAGTCCGCCACCGACAAGTCGCGTTGTCGTAGGTTGCTCAACTCCTGTCAGAGCTGAAGCTTCCTGACTGTGGTGCTCGCGGTGAAAATCTTCTTCAGATTTTCCCACGCACCCTTCGGCGTCTTTGCATCCCGAACATAGCTCAATAGTTGTTCGCCCACACACGACGCGAAGCAGTATAATACCCTGCTCGCCGATTGCTCCCACGACGGGAAGTCTCTGTGTGTCGATTCGGGTGCCGCGTCATTAGCTCCTTCGACATAACTCCAGTAGTCGTGCCCGAGCAGGTACTGGTGCATCTTATAGGACCAAGACGCGTAGTTGGTTCTGTCGAGCTTCTCTGTTGGAAGCGAGCTCGCCATGCCTCTATCCATCGTTCTTCTTGTTCTTCTTCGTCAAGCTATGTTGGCTGCAGAGAGGTTCTCAACCCTCGCGCTCTGATACCATGTAAAAAGTAGCGTGCGGAAGCAAGTATGAAGACCGAACAGAAGGAAGAACACTCAGGTTTAATGGAGAGCTTGAGCTTACGCAGTATACTCAGGAGAGACAAAGTCAGTGAGAGAGAGAGAACACAAGAACTATATTCAACAAAAAACAATCTCTATTCACCACACTCTATACATATGTGTGTTCAATGAACACTTTTATACAAGTCCTAGAAGGACTGACAGAAATATTGGCAGTACTTCAATGCTCATTTAGAGCTCCTACACTAACTCCCAAATATATTCCTCACGGAATATCTTTCTTAACAACCTCCCGGTTTACGCACTCGGCCTAACCGATCGGTCCCAACCGATCCGGTCCTCGGCTTCTTCAGCCGATCCGGCCGATGTTGAGCTTGTCTCTCAACACATGAGCTCTGCTGGCATATAGCCTATCACAGAACTGTGCGTTGTTCTATCAGCCCACAATGCATAGGGAAATAATCGCGGCCAATTCCCAACTCGACCATTGCATACTCGTACGATGGCTTTGACTATCGGCCCATGCCCTCGCTCGATCTTCCCATTTGCTTCCGGATTACAAGCAATTGTGAGGAAGAGCTTTACGCCTAGTCGCTCGAAGAGCTCCATTGTTTCTGCGCATCTAACTCCCCTCGATCGGCCACTATCTTTCCCACACATCCGTATCGGCAAACAACCTCTTCGAGCAGAAATTTGCATATGGATGTCGTTGTCTTATTTGCTAAGGCTCGTCCTTCTACTTGGTTTGTCAGGTCTTCCCTTGCTAGTACGAAGTACTTCATCTGCCCCACTCCCATTGGCATTGAGACCAGATTCACCATCCACTTAAAGTGTATGGTGAGTTGGTATGTTGGTGTTGAGCGGCAAGCTCAACTGGAGCTGGATCGACTGAATAAGCCAGAGCCGGTAAGCGAGACGGATCGGGCGAAACGGATCGGTATGACGGTGAGCAACCGAACCGGCAAGCAGTGGAGGCCGGGTGCAATCTGTAACCGGAAGTCCAATCGGAAGCCTAGTATAGGATAGACTACTAGGTAGCTATAGTCTCGTAGTAAGTGTCAGATGCTCGTGTGAGCATTGAAGTACATGGTACTTCTGTCAGTCCCAAGAGGACTTGTATAAATAGTGCTACTTAGCACAGTGTGTGTACAGAGTCTTGATATAATTTTGAAATTGTGTTCTACTCTCTCTCTCTCTCTCTCTCTCTCTGTTGTTCTCTGTTTTACGCTTCCGCAAACACTTACGTTTACATGGTATCAGAGTGCGAGGGTTGAGAACCTCTGCTGCAGACATTTACTCTTGAGAAGAAAACCCTAAGAGGTCGAAAACAGACACAATAGAAGACATGGATAGAGGCATGGCTACGTCGCTCCCGGTGGAGAAGCTCGATAGGAGCAACTACGCATCCTGGTCTTACAAGATGCACCAATACCTGCTTGGACATGGGTACTGGAGTTATGTCGAAGGAGCGAATGATGCGGCGCCCGACTCGGCACACAAGGACTTCTCGGTATGGGAACAGGCGGCAAGCAGGGTGATGTACTACTTCGCGTCTAGTGTCGGCGATCAGCTGCTCAGCCACATCCGTGATGCCAAGACACCGAAGGATGCTTGGGGGAACCTGAAAAAGGTTTTCACCGCAAGCACCACTGCCCGAAAGCTGCAACTCAGACAGGAGTTGAGCAATGTTCGACAGAAGAACATGTCCGTGGCAGACTACACGGGTCGGATAAAGGAGATCTGCGACTCGCTCGCCTCTATCAATGTTACCGTAGAGGAAGACGAGATGGTGCAGGTATGTCTCGGAGGCCTGGCGTCCAAGTTCGGAGCGTTCCGGACTGCGGTGTGTACAAGGGAGAATACCCCCTCATTCTTCGACTTACAGTCGATTCTCCTTGTAGAGGAGAACCACGCCGGTGCATGTACCAGTGCATCCCCGGACAACCGAATGTTGTACACGGGAACAGATCGATTCCGTGGGCGTGGTGGAAGAGATGGGTCGGCACGCAATGGAGGTGGCCGGCAAGAGCAGGAACGGAGGCAGTATGAGCATGCCGACAGCAGTTCCGGGACTTCCACAAGCAGGGGGAGTCAAGGCGGTGCCGGAGGCCGGCAAGACGAATCCGCTACGGAATGCTGGTACTGTGGCAAAAAAGGCCACAGGGAAAGCGAGTGCTGGAGAAAGCGTGCCAATTCGGACAAATCCGGATCCGGCAAGACCGGTAAGGATGGCCGGCAAAACTCACACTACGCAAACGGATCAGGAGGATCCGGAACCGGAAAGGCCGGTAAGGGGCCACCCTTGGTGATGAATCACAAGGCAAACTCAATGAAGAAGACCACTTCCAAAACGGAGGAATTGTGGTATGTTGATTCCGGCGCGTCGAACCACATGACGAGCCACAAAGAGTGGTTCTCCTTTCTGGAGAAACCGGATCAACCAGGAGTAGTCGAAACCAGAGACGACACTCCTCACCCAATCGTGCACGTCGGAGAAGTCCCTCTAAGCCATGTCGGATAGAAAGGGAAGCTGATGAACGTATTACACGTTCCGACAATCACGAAGAACTCGGTGTCCGTCGGTCAGATTGTCGACCAGGGGATGCAGGTGCGGTTTACGCACCTCGGGTGCTTCATTGAGGATGAGGGCGAAGTCATTGCGCAAGGGCACAGAGACGAGAGGATGTTTATCCTCAACACCAATGACTTTGGCACCGCTCTGTTCGCGAAACGACAGAAGGTCGAGTCGGACATCGACCTGTGGCACAAGCGGATAGGCCACGTCAACTACCGGAGGCTTCAAGATCTGCAAACGAAACAAGTCGTTTTCGGTTTGCCGAAGTTCAGCGGCCGGAGAGCCGAAATTTGTGAAGCCTACCAACTTGGGAAGCAACACCGGCTTCCATTCCCCACCGAACGGAACCGGAGTTGTAACAAGCTCGATCTCATCCATTCGGATGTGTGGGGACCGGCACAAAGTGTAAGCCTTGGCGGGAGCCGATACTTCGTCTCCTTCATTGACGACTATACTCGACATACTTGGATCTACCTCATTGAGCGGAAGAGCGAAGTTTTCGACTGTTTCCGGAGCGTCCAGAAGATGGTGGAACGGGAATCGGAGAGGAAGATCAAATGCCTTCGGTCGGATGGCGGAAAGGAATATTTCTCCAGCCAATTCACTAGTTATCTGCAGCAGAAGGGAATTCGGCAAGAGTTCAACTGTAGATACACACCGGAGCAAAACGGTGTGGCCGAAAGGAAGAACCGGACACTCGTCGAAGCGGCAAGGGCAATGCTGGAGGAGAAGAGCATGCCCCGATTCTACTGGGCGGAGGCGGTCCGGAAGGCCGTCTACATACAAAACCGAATTGGTGACAAGGTATCAGCTCATGAGCTGTATTTCGGGCGCAAGCCGAACTTAAGACACCTTCGGATATTCGGAAGCATAGCGTATGTGCATGTGCCGGATCAGAAGCGGAGAAAGCTGGATGCAAAATCAGAAAAATGCATCCTAGTCGGCTATGCTCAAGAGCAAAAGGGGTATAAGTGCTATAACCCCCGGACGAAGGAAGTCCGAGTTAGCCGGGATGTCGAGTTCGATGAATCGGCATCCTGGTACTCCGTACCAACTCCGACTTCCGATCCCGACCCAATGCCGGAAGATCAGGCCAGTGAACCTGAATCAGCCCTGGCAGAGGATGATGAAGCCGGGACTCAAGATGAGAGTCCGGAATCTTTACAGTTGAGTGGACCGAACGAGCGACTGAGTCGGTTGGACCGGTCGGATGAAGAGACGGCAAGTGGTGGAGACTCTGCAGTGCTCTCCCCGCGCAAGGAACCGAGGAAACGGTTCACGCGCAAAGAGAAGGGGAAGAGGAAGATGCCGGAATTCGAAACCGGCAACGATGAGTCGGATCGGTGCGTATCCGACTCTGGAAAGGAGAAAGACGGATCTTCAGCAACGAAGACCGAACTGGCCAAGAAGGGCCTCAAATCAGGTGACGGTGCGTTGCGCCAATCAACCCGCCAGAAGGATCCCGTCATGCGGTACAGGTACAATGAATACATGGCGCATCATTATGCGTACATGACTAAGGTGACAGAAGTGCGTGAGCCGGAGAGCTACGCAGAAGCGGCAAAGGACGCAAATTGGCGTGCCGCTATGGACGAAGAAATGCGGGCACTCGATGCCAACGAAACTTGGGACCTAGTTGATCCTCCCCGTCACTGTAAACCGATCGGATGCAAGTGGGTGTACAAGGTCAAGTACAACGCCGACGGTTCTGTTAACCGGTACAAAGCCCGGTTAGTGGCGAAGGGATACGTGCAAACTCACGGAATCGACTACGACGAGACCTTCGCTCCTGTGGCGAAGATGACGACGGTTCGTGTGGTACTGGCGGTTGCTGCGGCAAGGGGGTGGCGTCTTCACCAGATGGATGTGAAGAACGCCTTCCTTCAAGGAAAGCTTGAAGAAGAAGTCTTTATGACTCAGCCCCCTGGATTTCAATCGGAAATGAACAAGTCGGTGGTATGGCGACTGAAGAAGTCGCTTTACGGCTTGAAGCAAGCCCCCCGAGCTTGGAACGCGAAGATCACGCACCGGTTGCGTAAGCTAGGGTTTGTTGTCTCTAAGTCGGACTCTTCGTTGTTCATCCAGCAAGGCTCTGACGGTCCGGTATGTATACTCTTGTATGTGGATGATTTAGTCATCACCGGACCGGGTCTTCCCGAAATCAACTGCGTCAAGTCCCAGTTGTCGGACGCATTCGAAATGAAGGACCTGGGGGACCTTCATTATTTTCTTGGGATCGAAGTGATCCGGACCCCCGACGGCATATTGCTCTCACAACGACATTACGTGTTGAATATGCTGTATAAGTTCGACATGACGGATTGCCGACCTGTCTCCACACCCCTGGACCGGAACCAGAAGCTCTGTCCCAACTCCGGACCGGCCTACAATGAGAAACGGTTCCGACAGGTTGTCGGAAGCCTGATCTACTTAACCATCACCCGACCCGACATCAGCTATCCGGTCGGCATGGTAAGTCAGTTCATGTAGAAGCCGACCGTGGAGCACCTTCAGTGCGCGCAACGAATATTACGGTATGTCAGCGGCACTAAGGACCGGGGACTGCTATACCGGCGAGGTATACCCGAAGAGCTTGTCGGTTACACAGATGCTGACTGGGCCGGCGATGCGTCTGATCGCCGCTTCACTTCCGGATACATGTTCTCCATAGGTAGCGCGGCCGTTGCGTGGAGCAGCAAGAAGAGCCCACAGTGGCTTTGTCAAGCACTGAGGCTGAGTACCGGTCCGCTACCGTTGCCACTTGTGAAGCCATCTGGCTACGGCGACTGCTGCGAGACTTGCGGATCGAGGTACCGACCCCGATCCCGATTTACTGCGATAACATGAGCAGCCTGCAGCTCGCCAGGAACCCTGTGTTCCATGCTCGCACAAAGCACATCGAGGTGCACTACCACTTCGTGCGTGAGCAGGTCCTGAGCGGTGAAGTTGACCTACGGTATGTTCATACGGATCGGCAAGTTGCCGACATCTTCACCAAGCCGCTTGGATCGGACAAGTTGCAGCACTTTACCGACATGCTTGGTATTCAGCATCTCGACGTGCCGCACTTGAGGGGGAGAAGCAAGGGCAAAGTCTCTACCGAAACGGGCAAAGGCCAAAAAACTGTTGAACCCGTCGGTAAGAGGAGAGCCGGAAGAAGAGGACACAAGAAGATGAAGGAAGCCGAGTCGACGAAGGAAGTCGACACATCCGAACAGGTCGGAGCAAGCGGCTGTGAAGAAGAGTTGTGCACTCAGGAAGAGAAGTGCATGCTGTGCGGAGGTCATCACGACGGTACTGACCATGATGCGGAGTCGAATGAAGAATTCGATTGCGGTTCACCGGCTGAAGAAGCTAAGGGAAGCATGGAGAAGGCCAAGACTCGGAAGTGGTCCGATGTGGTGAGGAGCCTGAAGCCGGAAGTCGAATCGGAGTGTACCGATTCGGACAAGAGCTGGAACGAGTCGAAGACAGCTGACTCAGATCAACAGATGGATCCGGATGAGTCGGATCGACTGAAGGCCAAGGGGACACGGACACAGTGGAAGTCAATGCCATCGTGGGAGAACCGACGGATTGGCAAGCGCCGGAGTCACAGCAACGTGAGTGCTAAGATGGGCCTATTGAGCAGACATGCCGACCGAGAGGGTCGAGGCGCGCAGAACCAAAGGGGTCGTGGCAAACGGGACCGAACCGGACGAGGAGCGCGAGCAAGGCGGAGTGACGCCCGGAGAAGTCGGTTGGAAGAACCGACTGTCACAGAGGTCGACACTACGACCCCACCTCAGGTTGAGCTTGAGGGGGAGTGTTGAGCGGCAAGCTCAACCGGAGCCGGATCGGCTGAATAAGCCGGAGCCAGTAAGCGAGACGGATCGGGCGAAACGGATCGGTATGACGGTGAGCAACCAAACCGGCAAGCAGTGGAGGCCGGGTGCAATCCGTAACCGGAAGTCCAATCGAAAGCCTAGTATAGGATAGACTACTAGGTAGCTATAGTCTCGTAGTAAGTGTCAGATGCTCGTGTGAGCATTGAAGTACATGGTACTTCTGTCAGTCCCAAGAGGACTTGTATAAATAGTGCTACTTAGCACAGTGTGTGTACAGAGTCTTGATATAATTTTGAAATTGTGTTCTACTCTCTCTCTCTCTCTCTCTCTCTCTCTCTCTGTTGTTCTTTGCAAACACTTACGTTTACAGTTGGTCGCAACTCATCACAGTGACGTATGTTCGAATGTACTTGGCAACTTTCGCATGTGGACACGAAATGTAGTACATCTTTATACATGCTCGGCCACCAGTACTTCTCCTTTAGCTTTTCAAATGTTTCCCACATTCCTCTATGACCTACCCATGAACTCTCGTGGAATTCAGACATCAACGTTGTTTGGTCCTCTTTCTTCACCACTACTCATCGTGGTATCCTTGTCCTTCTCTTTGGGTGCATCCAGAGGAATCCTTCCTTCAAAAAGTACTAGTAAGCTTTCTTTCGTATTTGTAAATCCTCCTCCTTCGTCCACGAAGCATCCGCCATCATTGTTCTCAAGAATCTACCGATTAGTAACGACTCCCCTTCATACTCGTTCTCGTTGAAAGCGTGGAGGGTTGGCGTGCCTCTGTCTTCTGCCGACAATCGTGATGCCTTGAAGAAATCGAGGGCGACATCTTCATCTTCTGAAATCATGTCACCTTCATCCTCGAATCTTGCTCTTGACAGCATGTTGGCCATGGCGTTGTTCTTCCCAACAATGTGGCACATCTATGGGTTCAAAGACTTGATATAAGCGATCCACCTCAGCATAGTCAGATCTGGTGTCGCACATCCGGAGATCATCCCAAGGATTGGGAGGCAATCCATTTCAAGTACCACCTCCGACCCGATCAGGTAGTCCTTGTCTACCTTCATCGTAGACACAATACCCCAGAGTTCCCGCTTTACTTGGGCGTATCCTCGTTGTCGTTCGCTAAGGACCTTTGCTACCGGATGGCGTACCACATGCTATCTTCTCCTTCTTGGTTGATGACCCATCCAATTCTCGTTGGACTCGTATCTACTGTGACGTAGATGGGCATCCCTTCTTTGTAGATGGCTTTCCTTAAAGTTGGTGTTGCCACCAATAGCTCTTTTAACCTCTTCATCGCCTTTGTGTGTACCGGTTCCCATTTGAATTTTCTCCCTTTTTTCAGTAAGCTATACAAGGGTTCAGCCACATGAGCATAGTGCCAAATCCATATGTGGTAGAATGCACATGCTCCTAAAAATCTTCAGACCTCTGTCTACGTTCCACATTCCTCTCGCATCTCTTGAATAACATTCACCTTCTCGAGAAAGAGTTTCCGTCCGTATGGTCCACAAAGATGTCCTACTACTAGGATCTCGTGTTGGTCAAATGCTGATTTTTCTCTGGAGAATGTGAGCCCTGCACCTTCTAGTCTTTCTAGCACTCTTCCACAATCTTCAATATGGTTTGAAACAAATCTTCGACATCCATCTTGATCTAAAGACTCGTCCTTCTCTGATTCAAGGCACCCCTTTATAGGGATATCATCGAGGAAAGGCATCGTAATATCTGGTCCATGCAATCTCTTAGTACTTTGTTCATGGCATTCATCATGTGGGCCACCGAGTTAGTTGCCCCTTGCGGTAATATACACATCCTTACTACCCTGATGGGAGTCTGCATCATTGTGATGTCTCGACTATCCAAAGACAATTGAAATTGGTTGTATTCAGAATACAAGTCTCCAATCGAGTAAATCGACCTTCCTGCAAAAGCTTCAACAAACTCATCAACACTAGGTCCAATACCAACATTACGAATGGTGACCTTCTTTACCGGTTGCAGATCTTGGATAAATCGAAGCGCTCCATTCTTCTTCGGCATTGTGAACCACCTATTTGAATAAGGCAAATTAGATGGCTCAAGGATTCCCATTCTAATCTTTTCTTTTAACAGCTCTAGCAATCTTGGAATGTGAGCTCTTGGAACGGGAATTGCCTTCAAGTTCCATGGCACATGGGGTATTGTAAAGATAACTTTTGGTTCCACAAGCATTGGGTCAACACATCGATCTCTTGTGGGGAAAAGGCAAATGCTTTCCTGTGTTGCTCCAACATTTCCCGGAACTTGGACTCTTCTTTGGGAAGCAAAAACTCACCCCCACCAATTTTGAGCTTCCTCTGGGTTTCGTCAGTGAAAACATGCCCTACTCCTTTCGGGTCTCTAAGGCATGGATGTCGCACTACCTCCTTTATTCGCTGCCAACAGTCTTCAGGCAAGGGAGCCGCCATAGGTTTGAACTTCTTATCTACAGTCTTGTATTTGGTATTAACTTTGACTTCATCCGTCATGACACCTTGTTCGTATTCGTTGATGGTGGTGTATAAGGTGATAGAGTTGATTGGAATCATTCTGTTGACTTGTAGTTTCGATTCGATGACTTTCTCCATTTCCCCAAGAGTATCATCAAATGATATTATCTCCATGTACCCATTTATTGCCTCTTCCTCGCTCATAATCGCGATTTCTCTAAGTTGTTCCTCTAGAATTTCTATTTTAATATCTCCTCCATTAATGTTGCTAAATTTACACATCCCATTTTCAGAAAACAAGACTTCATTTTCATTAATGGGGTGACAACTTTTATTACACTGATTTGGGGACATAGTTAGATGTCTCAGACTATTGTTGTCCCTCTCCCTAATCCCGAATTAAAAATCCTCTCTAGATTCTTTCCCTAAGTTATACCTATTTCTTTCATGGTTTGGTCGTATGGTGAGGAATTGAACTGACCTCATCCCATCTTGACTTCGTATCTGCAATTATCCCGAACCATTATCAAGTACCTTTGTCTCCATCCGAGATGCTGTAATGTAAGGCTCACCAAGGATGACAGGATGTGATGTCAATTCCTGCACAAAAAAGTGTTGATCATGCTCAACGTCGCCAATAGTTACCTTAATGTTAGGGCAGGCCCCATGGAGCTCTTCCATTGCCCTGGTTACCGCTCGAATCTTCCAACCATGCCTAGTATTAATGGGCCAGCAACCCTTTCGATAGAAGTCAAGAGACATGAGGTTGATCTCTGAGCCGTAATCAATGAGCGCCACCACTGAATCTTTCAAGTCTCCCATCCACACTGGTGTCTCAATAGTGGCCCTAGCCCAATGTGGCCTTGCAAAATGGCTATCGGCAAATTCTTGTTCAATTTCGAGACCATTCGTTGTGATAACGCTCGTCGAGACATTTGTCGGTCGGGTTCCTTCTTCACTTGTTGTCAGTCTCTTCCTTTTTATTAAGTCAATGATGACATCATGAAATTCTTTCTTTGCAATTCCTAAGACCTCTCGTAGTGTGAACTCGATTCGGCTATCCAGGATTCTTTCTTCCATCACACGCTTAAGGTTGGTGGATTGCTCTATCTCCGAGCGTAGTTTGAACGTTGGTCCGATTCTTTCCTTCCGTCTTTCGGTTATCGTTTGGGGCGATGATGATTCCTCCCTTCTTCAAACAACTTCTCTTGTGTCATGTTTCTTTGAAGAGCTTGATTGATCATCTAGTCTTTTTCGTTTCTCTTCAACTAGGACGTCATAGTTTTGATGCATGGCCTCGACGAAGCTAGACTTCTCCTCCACAGGGTCCTCCTATCCCGTCATTGCTTGGACTCTTCGTTCTGCTTTGAATGCCTCATTCATGCAGAGCTTCCCTTTTCCAACTTGATTCAATATGATTGGCCAAAATTCTCCTGCTTGAGATTCTTGGGCTCTCATCTCGTGTCCAGCTCGTATACCGGTATATGAGGAATAGTAAACATTATTCACTTTGTTTTCTTCCATTTCCTCCATCAACTTCTTCATACCTCATTGGCCGAAGTTGGTATTGAGAGGACGTTGCGTCACTGAGGAGTGAATTCGATTGTTTGAGAGATAAATGATATCTCATCGGAGGGCATTTTGGAATTCTGAGCAATCTCTCCGTTGGTGTTCCAAAGAGTCATAGCAAATACACCTGTGGGGAAAGTCCAAGCGACGACCCAGAAAACTTTGAGTTTCACCCTTTCTAATTTGAGAAATTCTTATCTCTCAAAGCATGTCTACAAGTTCATCCATTGTGGCTTCGTCTGTGGGCCAAGCCACTTCAGCATCCCTCCATCTTTGGGCTTGTGGTTCTTGTCTTGTGTTATAAGCTTGTCGGCCAATCTGAGTTGCAACACTCGATCTTGTCTTGTTGTCCCATTGTCAACGCTTATCAAAACATCCACATGCTCTCTTCACTGTTGCCCAATAAAAAATGAGGCCCTCATCGTTTTCTAGTGGTAGTCCAAGATCTCTTCGATCTTTCTCTTCTACTGATTTAATAAATAGGAGCACCTTGCTAGAATCGAGAATCATTTTGTCAAGTGCAGGCAGACGATCAAATCTTTGCTCAAACTCGTGGAGCGTCGCACTCGCACTCAACTCTTTGTTAGAAGACTCCACCTAGTCCATTAAATCTTTCTTCGTCATTCAAGATGAGTCACCAAACCCATATTCTTCAAGTAAACTTCGTTCGAAAGATGACCATTCAGGATTGATCTCTTGTAGCTCTAGGACCCGGGAGTAAAGACTTGAAGTTACAATCCTTGAGAAGCTTGTCACTTGTCTTGCCATAGGAATACCCCTTTTCCGCATTTCTATTTTGTAGATTTCAAGGTATCGTGTTACATCTCTACTATCAAAGCATTCGTTGGTGTCCACAATCCTATCGATGGCCACGTTAAGGCCTGCGACGTTGTCTCTCTCTTGAAGCATTTGGTCCATCATCCTCGCCATTGCTTGTGCTAGACTATCATTAGAGTCTCTAGCACTCGAAGTTCCGACCATCCTCCCTTGACGTTCTTCACGTCGAGTTCACCAAATCTATGTCGTGGAAATCTGCGCTTGCGGGTCAATCGAACAAGACCACCGGGGTCTTTGACCAAGGAGGATGAATCGGGTGACTTGTGCTTGTCAGGAATCGACCGTCGTTTAGGTTTACAATCGAGTCATTCTTGTTGTCGAAGACACTTGTGTGGGTTGACTGAGAGAAAGAGAGATAGATAGATAGATGGATGAATAGATTATATTATCGTCTTCGGAGGTCAATTATGACCTATGAGACAAAAAATATTACATTTCACGTGATACATGTGAAGGTGGGTAGTGACTCTCGATGTTCAAGAACTTTACCAATGAATGTTGCAATCAAGAGTGCACATCGTGGTTGTGAGAGAAATTCGTGCAAGGATTGGGCTCGATCAAAGAGATGTGGAAAGCATGGTCAAATATGATCAAAGGCAGAGCATTGTATCAAAGTGTGATACTCAGACTCTCGAACTTGTTTAGGGCAAAGTGTGCATAGTCGGTCACTCTCATCACTTGTGCCCCAACGCCCCCGTCTCACATCTCAATGTGTGCTAGCTAAGTCGCATGGAAGCAATGGTTCAAATGGCAGATATCGGGATGGGCTCTAACATGTCTCGATGCGTACGACTTCCTTGTTCCGCGAAGAATATGGTTTTGTAGTTAGGTGCAACATTTGTAGTATAAGTGTGAAGCGTGACCCACCACATTTGTCCCATGTCATGATACATTGGCGTTGCAAAAAGGCCTCATTTACAGAGGAATCTAGTGACGATGTCATGAAGATTTTCGGCAATGGTGTGAAAATCGCATAAAACATACGAAATCGAGTATGAATCATATAAAACAATAATAGTGAAAATATTATATCTTAGTACAAAAAGATGGAGGTCTTCAAGAGCTTTCGAATGCACTTTACTACATAAGAAACGAAAATCTAAGTCTCAAGTTATGAGGGTAGGAAGTTTGCAAAGGAAAAGAGAAAGATAAAACTGTGAGAGATCCCACATAGACAGGACAAATAAGGATCTTACCATATATAACGTAGAGCAAAAGCTATTATCTTTGTGTTTATGTGTGGAGCATAGAGATTTCAAGGTGACTTGAACTAAGCTAATTGGATGAGTGGGTGTGGCCTAGCTACTTGTAAAAGTTTTGGCCAACCAAAACCGGCGGCAACTGGGGACGGAGCCGGTGAGCCGGCGGTCGGCGACCGGCGACCCGCTGGTGACTGGCAAGCGACTTGCATCGAACGGATCAGTCGGGTTGGTTGATCGCGGTGCATGGTGTCTTAAAGATATTTAGTCCAAAAGCCTAATAGTATTTTGTGCATAAAAGAAAAAGATGTAAGCAAGACTCGAACTTAACACCTCAAAGATAGGAAGCAATAGGCTTACAATTAAGCCAAACCATTTCTTTAGGGATTACATTTTTATCATTATAGCTTTACATGTAAATTCTTATGTGTGAGAGCTAGATGCTGACATGGCAAGCATGCATTGCGTGCATTGCATGCATTTCATGCATTTCGTGCATGTCTTGCACCCTCACATGCACCATATGCATGGGGGCATCTATAAAAGAGTGAAGGAATCAAGCAAAAGGGGGATTTTTATCAGGAGCTTTGTACTTTATATCAAAATTAATATTAAGAAGAAAATTCATTATCCAATTGATGTATTAATCAAGAAATTAAAAGTAAGAAATTCGATATCCAATTGATGTATCAATCTTGTTCTTCAAATCTGAAGTCAAGAGTTCAATCTTAATCTCTCTCAATCTAAAGTCAAGCGTTCTATCTTATCTCAATCTCTCTCTTTCAATCTATCTTAATTCCTTTCTCGCTAAAGCTAGTGCAAACTTCGAGTCCTTCCGGTCCAGAACCCCGGCGGTTCCGCCTCACGATCCGCTTGTAGTGACAAATCTTCACGACAACGCATCATGAAGCAAGTTTCTTGCATCCCATCTACCAAACCATTTTTCTAAATCTTGCATCCAACCGGAACACAAAATTTTGCTTTTATGCGTCTTTTGGATCTTTTTGCTTGCTTCACATGCAATTCTAGGAAGTCGATGTGAGGGGCTTTTTTGAACCTTAATCATGTATTAAACAACCCTTTCCATGACCATGATCTCAACGGGAAGCGATCCCGTCTCAAGGAGGAGGGTGTAGGGCGTTTGTTTCTTAACTTGTAGAAACTTTGTAAGAAAATATTTTTGGACATTTTCAAACTCTTTCCACGTAGACTTGGGGATGCTACCGCCCCATACTTCCACCCCATAGAGAAGAACCGGGGTCACCAAAGTGTCGAAAAGATATTTCTTGAGGACCCAACACTTAATATCTCCAAGATTGCATGTGTTCTCAAATGCATAATATGCTCGCTTACCCGCCTCTAAGCAACGTGTAGCACATTCATTCCATCTATGATTTGAAGGAACTTCAAGGCCAAGACATTTGAAGCTTTCCACACATTCAAGTGGCTCATTGTTGTACATAATGCATGGTTTATCTCTTTTGTGACCCCGGTTCTTCTTTATGGGGTGGGCATCCTTGAGATATGTGGCATGAAAGATTCGTGTGAATCAAGTTGGAAACTTCTTGTACAAGCATTCATGTCACCAAAGACAATAACTTCCCCTTTGGATTTGAAATAAGCAATATCATCTTCTAGATTTGCAAAAGGTTGATCTTTATCCAAACAAGCATAGAAGTTAGAATCTTGATGAGGAATGTAATATCCAATGACAAAAATGAGCAAATCATTAGGTGTTTCTATTTTGAGCCAGATGTAGCATTTATGTTCATCATTTTTTACGATTGACACATATTTCTCTATTTCCTTCTTAATCAAACATGCCACCCCTCCTTGTCCTCTTCTTTTGTCTTGGATTTTTCTCCCATATCAAAGAGTATACATTATAGTTTCCTAAACCTTGAATCCTTTGAGTATCATGCTCCCATGTTTCAACAAGAAGTGTGATATCTGAGTCATCAATGAACTCCTCTATGCCGAATCCCGCATTCCATGGGTATCCATTGCAATTCCAAAAACATAGTCGTAAAATTCGTGGTTTAGTCTCATAGGTCACATGTCCCTATTTGCCTACTTTTCCATCTTTAAGCACATCCTTAACCTTATTTTTCAATCTTTCTTCATATGCTTTACGACGGGCATTTTGTTGTGAGATAGTACGATCTTCACTCACAAAGCATTGCGTACCTTTGAGGTATACCCAACTATTTTCGAGTATGATCCGCCGCTTTGTATCATCCGTCATTGTACATACAATGGGCCTTTCTCCGGAGCGAGTAACACCATGTTTCCCAATTCGGTGTGCCCCATATACATTCACATCCAACATCCCATAATGCATGCTAAAAAATTCACCAATGGCCTTTCCAAGGGAAGCGGGTGTTTCCATACACTCCTCTTTAATCCCACAGATAACAATGTTCTTTGATCTTCGTTCACACTCTTTCAATTATGAGGCATCTATGCTTTCTATATTCTTCTCTTGATGCATCACATGCATATTAGATGAGTTTGATACCCCATCCCCACCACATACATCGGCCCATGATTTCGTTGTACATACATTTTTCATCTCACTTACATCCCGCCTCATCGTGTCTAATTTTTCTTCTTTTAATTCAATCTTATTAAGGCGCTCATTTGTTTTGAAAGAAGCTCTTTTACATTCTTGAATCTCTTCTTCAAGTTTTGCAACCACTTTCTTAAGAATTTCATTCTCAATGGCAATAGTTTGGAGCTTAGCATTCTCTTTCATTAACATCCAAATCTCTTCACCTTGCTTGTTTATAGTTTCTTGAAGAGAAATCAAGTGGCTCATTAGCATTTTGTCCATTGTGTTTATTGCATTGAAATCAACATTTGTTGGTGATTTCGGTTCATTATCAATCATACTCACAAACTTTGAGGCGGCCTTACAAGTGTGTGTCATTGTAGGCCAAACCCTACGAGAGAGCGAGAGAGCGAGAGAGTGAGAGCACGAGATTAAGAAAATATTTACAGCACCACAAAGATGTCATGAAGCACATGATACATGTGCCAAACGTCGCGATGTGCGCAGACAAGCACCGGCCTCTATCCACAAGTGATGATGGATGATCGAAAGGATCGTTTAAGACAATGAAGCGGAACCGTCTGGACTGGAAGGACTAGTTGTCATTAATCTTGTTGTCTACATTCATTACCCCATTGTTTATGAGAGCGAGCTTGAGAGAGTGAGAGAGATATTGTGCCTAATCATCTATTGGTTGTTAAGTGAGTGTGAGGCTCGGAGGTGCCCGACAACCATCTCTGCTCGATTTGCCATCAAGAGGGTATACGCCAATCTGAATCCCGCCACAACATCGAGGAGCTTACTCCATCGATACATAGATCCTTCACAATCACACGTGCACAATAACGTGCTAACATACATGTGTAACCATCACTTCCTTTCATATGTGTGCACATTAACGTGCTAACATACATGTGTAACCATCACTTCCTTTCATACATGTGCACATTGCACCTTCTCGATTTTCCTCGTTCCACGCGATTTTCACACTGTTGTCAAAAATCTTCACAACAACAGATCCGGATAGTTGTACCGATCCGGATCCGCACTGATGGATTTCCGGTAGCCGATTTGACACCGTTTTGTAATCCCTACCGAATGCTCTGTGTCTTTTTGTTCTTAATTGTTATTCCTTGTGTACTTGTCATTCAGTGCTTTAATTCTTAATCTTACGAGTGTAATAATTAATCGGTTGCGTAATAAGTAATCCGGAAGACATCCGGAAATAGTCGGATCGGAATCGAATAGCATCCATATCCTAACCACCCCTTTGGATAAGTGTTTTGGTACGGACACCCTATGTTTATGGCTAAGTCCAGCCCAGGATAAACAGCCGCTTCGGATCAATTTCTGATTCTCCGGGTCCCATAGCCCATAGGTGAAATCCCCATTGGTTCCATAACCGAGAAATATGCGTTTTGTTGCATGGGGTGCCAACTTGATCCTTTTCTCCTTGGGGATAAATGCGTAACCTTTGCATCCAAAAATTCGAAGCCTTTCATAGGTCGGTTGTTTGCCTAACCATAGTGACGGGAATATGCGGGAATAATCTTCGGCCACAACCGAGACTTAGATCACTTAATGATAATCAAACACAGTAAAAAATGAGAAATGGAGGTAAGTACACAAACAAAAGAGAATACACAAGATGTTAACGTGGAAACCCTAAACGGGAAAAACCACATGACTCCACAGAACCCGAACTATCACTATGTATGGAGAATACAACAGGGTAACACAAAGGCAACGACCTCGTGTTCACAATCTTCACCTGGTGGCGGTTACAGCACAGACTTACTCTCTCTCTCTCTCTCTCTCTCTCTCTCTCTCTCTCTCTCTCTTTCCTTCTGCTACGCTCTATACAGCAATTACACCCAAAAAAAAATTTACCAACAACACTATAGAGTTTGCCCTAGGTCATATTTATACTAATATGACTTTCGGGCTATTTACAAATATAGCCCCATTGGGCTCTCTGGAACATATTTACATATATGTCCCTTCATCCGGTGAGAGGTTCTCACCGGGCCTGCAACATCCAGTTCTCACCGAGTCTTCCTTGTCGGGTACTCATCATCCGGTTCTCACCGGGCCTTCATCATCCGGTTCTTACTGGGCCTTCATCATCCCATCCAGAGGGACCAAAATCCTAACAAACTCCCCCTTCACTCCGGCATGGGATGTCTGGTTAGTCCAATTCGCTTCCGGCATGCGTCCAACTTGTCGGGCGTCAGCACCTTGCTTAGCATATCCAACCCGTTCTCCTCCGTGTGGATCTTCATCAGCACGAACTCTTGATCTTCTACTCACTCCCGGATCCAATGGTACCTCCTTTGGATGTGCTTCATCCTAGAATGATATGTTGCGTTCTTCGCAAGGTGAATGGCACTTTGACTGTCGCAATAGAGCCGGTATTCCTTTTGCCGAATCCCTAGTTCTTCGATGAAGTCCTTCATCCATAGTATTTCCTTGTCGGCTTCCACAACCGCCATGTACTCCGCCTCCGTGGTTGACAACGCAACCGTCTTCTGCAACCTCGACTGCCACGAAACAGCTCCCCTTGCATATGTCATAACATATCCCGATGTTGACCGGTTGGTATCCACATCAACCGACATATCCGAATCGGTGAAACCGTCAAGTTGGGGTTTACCGGAGCCGAATTGGAGACACATACTTGAGGTGCCTTTCAAGTATCGGAGTATCCATTTTACCGCATTCCAGTGCTCCTTGCAAGGATTGCTCCTAAACCGGCTCACCACTCCGACTGCGTATCCGATATGTGGTCGGGTACACACCCTTCCGTACATTAAGCTTCCAACGGCAGAGGCATATGGTATCTTCATCATATCCACTTTCTCTGCCTTCATCTTTGGGCTTTGCTTACCGAATAACCTGCAGTTTGCCGGGAGTGTCGATCCGACCAGTTTCGCATCTGACATGTTGAACCACTGAAGTACCTTTGTCACGTATTTCTCCTATGATAGCCACAATTGCTTCTTTGACAGGTCCCAGATGATATGCATCCCTAGTATCTGTCTTGCCGAACCCAAGTCTTTCATTGAGAAGGTCCGATTCAGAGCCTTCTTCAGTGTCTGTATCTTGACTTGGTCTCATCCGACGATCAACATGTCGTCCACGTACAGGAGGAGTATCATGAAGTATCCACCTTCAAACTTCTTCACAAACACGCAGTGATCGGCTTGCATCTTGTGGTATCCTTGATCCATCATGAAGGAATCGAACTTTCGGTACCATTGCTGGGGAGCCTGCTTCAAACCGTAGAGGCTCTTCTTCAACCGGCAAACCAGGTGCTCCTTCCCTTTCTTCACAAATCCCTCTGGTTGCTGCATGTAGATCTCCTCTTCGAGGTCGCCGTGGAGGAACGTTGTCTTCACGTCTAACTGCTCTACCTCGAGGTCCATGCTCGCCACTATGCTTAGCACCGTCCGGATGGAAGTCATCTTTACTACCAGGGCAAATATCTCAACGAAGTCCACTCCCTTCTTCTGTTGGAACCCCTTCACCACGATCCTGGCTTTGTACCTTGGGGGGTTGCTTGCATCTCCCGGTTTCAACTTGTACACCCACTTATTCTGGAGTGTCCGCTTTCCTTTCGGCAACTCCACCAATTCATATGTGTGGTTCTCGTGCAAGGAATCCATCTCATCCTGCATGGCACTCAACCACTTGCGGCTATGGGTGTCATCCTTCGCTTCTTCAAAGCTTTCCGACTCCCCCTCATCAGTCAGCAACACGCGTTCTGCATCCGGAAATCTCCGGGGGGCACTTCTTTCCCAGAGAGGATATCTCCGTCCTCAGTTTTCAGTAACCGGCTCCTGTGTCTGTTCTTCATCCGAATCTGATTCGGGGTCTTGTCTGGTTCCGATTTCAGCTTCCTCTCCTTCTTCTGTCGGTTCGGTATCCTCACCGTAACCGACCAATTCTTCGAGTGTCAGCCAGCCCCTAGCCGGGTAGGTCCGAATCTCATCCAACCGATCCTTACTAGTCGACTCGGAGTTCATTATCTTCTTCTCCGACTCCCAGTCGGCAAGGGTCTTGTCCTCCATGAAGATAATATCTCGACTCCAGAAAACCTTCTTGTCGACTAGATCCCACACTCGGTAGCCGAACTCATCATCGTCGTATCCAAGGAATATGCATGGTCGGGTCTTTGGATCCAACTTTCCTCTTTGGTCCTTAGCAACATGCACATACACGAGACACCCGAACACCTTCAAGTGCCTGTAGGACACTTCCTTACTGGTCCACACTCTCTACGGCGTGTCCATATCCAAGGGTACTGAGGGTGACCTGTTTATCACATATGTCGATGTCGACAACGCCTCAGCCCAAAACGTATTGGGTAACTTTGCATGTGCTCGCATACTTCCGACCCTCTCCATTATGGTTCGGTTCATCCTCTCGGCCAGCCCATTGAGTTCCGGCGTCTTGGGCACAGTAAATTCGAGTTGGATTCCCTTCGAGCGGCAGTACTCTTCGAACTACCCCCGGTATTCTCCTCCGTTATCTACTCAAACCGCCTTCAACTTCCGACCGGTTTCTCTTTCCACTCTCACATGAAGCTCCTTGAAGACGGATAACACTTGATACTTCGTCTTCAACAGTGTGGCCCACAACTTCCGGTTGTGGTCGTCTATGAACGTCACAAAGTACTGCGATCCGGCATGTGACTTTGTGTCCACTTGACACACATCGGTATGCACCAGTTCCAGTGGTGCATTACGTCTCATCGGTGGCCTTGATCGGAAGGAGGTCCGGTTTTGCTTACCGGCCAGGCAGTCAATGCACCTCTCAAGATGCACGTCCTTTACCGGAATGAGGTTGTCATCGGCAAGCCTCCTCATCCCCTTCTTGCTCATGTGACACTGTCTCTTGTGCCATAGCTCACCAGCAATGTCAGATGCCACGTTCACGTCTTCCGGGCATAACCAAGCATTCATCAGGTACATCATGTTGACTTTCCGGGCCCGAGCCACTATTAGGCTCCCTTTGCTGAATTTCATGACACCGTTTTGGATGCTACCCATGTAGCCTTCATCATCTAGCCGACCGGCTGATATCAGGTTCAGTCGAACCCCCTGAATGTGTCAAACATCCTTCAGCAGCAACTTGCATCCAGTTGGTGTTGTCAACCACACGTCTCCTGCCGACAATTCGGCATGTACCTTCATTCCCCATCTGGACACAACCGTGATCACCGGTCGTGTAGAATGAGAAGCATTTCCGGTCCGGGGTTAGGTGGAACGACGCTCCGGAATCGACAACCCACATTGTCTCATCACCGGCAAGGTTCAACTCACTCTCCTCGGTGATGAACATCAACTCCTCTTCACTTGCCGTGATTGTCGTCATTCCCTTCCGGTCCGGTCTTTACCATTCCGGTCCGGTGACCGCTTTGAATCGGTACTATCGGTTTCCTTCTCTTTTCGGAAATGCCGACAGTTCTTCTGGAAGTGCCCCAGCTTCCCATAGTAGAAGCAAGTGGGCCTTCCCCTTGACTTTGACCGTGTCCCCGACTTTTCCCAGTTCTGGGGACTCCGGTTCCTTTGTCTTCTGCGTTTTGATTCGGTAAGGAGCGCTTTGGAGTCGGAGCTCGTATCCTTGTCTTTCCGACGCACCTCCTCATCTAGCAAGCTCGACTTGACTCTTGCCAGGGATAACTGTTTCCCTTCCGGCCTGGCATTGCCCAAAGTGACAATTAACGTCTCCCAGCTATCTGGGAGGGAACCGAGCAGGAGCAATGCTAGTACCTCATCGGCGAGAGGTACTTCCAGCGAGGTTGCTTGGTGTATCAATCCCTGGAAGGCATTCATCTGCTCCGCCATACTGGTGCCATCTTGGTACCGGAGCCTCACTAGCTTCCGGAATACCGAAACCTGATTAACAACATTTTTGTTCTGAAACATAATGTCGATCTTCTCCCAGAGCTCATGAGCCTCGCTCTCTTCATTGAAGTTGTTGTACAGGCTCATGTTGATGAAGCACCGTATGTATGCCATGTGCATCACCTCCCACATTGTGGCATCGATCTTGTCCGGTCTCTTGTCTCCGAACTGAACCGGCAACCAAAGATCTTTAACCACGAGCATGTCCCTCATCTTCGACTTCCACACTGAGTAGTTCGAGCCGGTGAGCTTGAACATGCCTCCCAACGAATCTTCCATTTTCTGTGTCATTTCGCTCTAATACCAGATTAACGGGAATATGCGGAATAATCTTCAGTCACAACCGAGACTTAGATCACTTAATGATAATCAAACACAGTAAAAAATGAGAAATGGAGGTAAGTCCACAAACAGAAGAGAATACACATGATGTTAACGTGGAAACCCTAAACGGGAAAAACCACGGGAGTCCATAGACCCTGAACTATCACTATGTATGGAGAATACAACAGGGGAACACAAAGGCAATGACCTCGTGTTCACAATCTTTGCCTGGCGGCGGTTACATCAAAGACTCACTCTTTCTCTCTCTCTCTCTCTTTCCTTCTGCTACGCTCTGTACATCAATTACACCCAAAAAAAATTTTACCAACAACGTTATAGAGTTTGCCCTAGGTCATATTTATACTAATATGACTTTCGGGCTATTTACAAATATAGCCCCAGTGGGCTCTCAGGAACATATTTACATATATGTCCCTTCATCCGGTGAGAGGTTCTCACCGGGTCTTCCTTGTCGGGTACTCATCATCCGGTTCTCTTCGGGCCTTCATCATCCGGTTCTTACCGGGCCTTCATCATCCCATTCGGAGGGACCGAAATCCTAACACATAGTGCCTGTGGCACTTCGAGCCTAATTGCTTTTGACAGTGATAGATTTATCAGATGTACTGTCGTCTGCAATGCTTCGGCCCAGAACTCCAACTTTAGTCCGGCTTCTTGGAGCATTGTTGTCACCCTCTCTTGGATCCCTTGGTTGATCCATTCTGCCACTCCATTCCGCATGGATGTGTACGGAACGGTCTTTTGATGTCGGATCCCTTTGTCAGATAGGTACTGCTTGAAGGCTCGGGAGGTGTATTCACCTCCATTATCGGATCAGAGTGTCTTCACTCTACATCCCGACTGGTTTTCCGCTTCGATTAACCATCGAGCGAAGGTCTCGAGCGCTTTGTCTTTTGACCTAATCGAATAGGCCCAGACCATTTGTGTACAATTATCGATGAACGTGATGAAGTACTGGGAGCCACCTAGTGATCTTTTAGGCATCATACCACATATGTTTGTGTGCATGAGCTCTAGGGGTTGTCGTACCGTCTCGTAATGGAGAGAGTGCGGACTTCAAGTCTGTTTCCCATATTGACAATGCTCGTAGAAGTCCATCAATTGGTCAAGTCTGGCTTGAGACATATGGCCAAGTCGGTCATGCCATAGGTTCGGTCGTTCTTTTCGGCTATGTTCACGAACTCTTTTGGACTGATCGCCATCATTGGGTACAAGTTGTTGTACTTGTGCCTGCTTCTGATTCTTAGATTCCCTCGGCTCATCATCCATGTCGACTCATTGAGTGTTGTTTGGTACCCGTCTTCGGCTAACATTCCAATGGAGTCCAGACTCCTTTTCAAATTGGGTACTGTCAAACTTGGTATAGGGTGATCATGTTGCCATTTGGCAGACGGATGGGGACATCCTCGATCCCTACGATTATGCACTCCTACCCATTGTTGAGTCAGATTGTTCTGTTGGCGTTGGCTGAATAGTTCGAAAACCATTTGATGTTCGGGGTTACGTGAAAGGTGACGCCAGAATCCAGCAACCATGTGTGTGCGTCTTGCGCACTATAGAGGACTTCTCCGATCATCGAGTCCTCTAAGGAGAGGATTTCTCCCAATCAGGTGTCAACAACATTGACTTGGCTGCCAGTTGGAGAGTGATTTGAGTCGGATCTTCCTCGATTCTGCTCGTATCGCTGACCACTCTCTTTCTTCTTGATCAACCAGTAGTCGGAAACATTGTGGTTGGTTTTTCTACAAAGGGTGCATAATTCGCTTGATCGACTCGTTCTCGACTTCAACCGTTGTCGGTCTCCCCTTGTTTTCGATCGACTATGATTTCGACTAGTTTTGTCGATTTGTTCTTTCGATCGACTGTGTCGGTCGACCAATTCAGTCGAGTGGTGGACTTCTGCCAACTCGTCGATGGTGAGTCCCATCGCTTTTCGCCGAATATCATCAATGAGGATTTGGTCGATTATTTCGTCCAGATTCAACCTAAGGGTGGTATTGGCGAATGTCGTATAGAAGACCTCCCAACTTGCTGGCAAGCTTGACAGGAGGGCAAGGGCTTTAACTTCTTCAACAAAGTTAATCCCTTGGGAGGAGAGTTTAGACAACACCCGACTAATGGTGTTGATGTGAGAGGTTGTTGGGTCTAACTCTCTCATCTTCATATTGAATAGTTGTCGAATCAATATGAGTTTCAACAAGGAGGACTTCTTTTCGTACACTACTTGCATTCTTTGATGTTTTGTTGTCGTTGAACAGCAAGTCACTCTGATACCACTTGATGGAAAGAATGCGCGGAAGTAAGTGAGGATCTGTCGGTTATGTGCACAACAAACAACATAGAGAGTATGACAGAAGAAATGATGGAAACGTAGATGCAATTCAAGCTCTAATGGAAGATCTCGTTATTCTGTAACTCTGTACTCAGAGACTCAATATACAAGAAGAAGATCAAAATTATTAGTGACAACATTAGGCTGTTGCTTATATACTAAGTCCTAACTATTTGGACGTGTTCACACTAGGAGACAAAGTGGAAGGAGTCGACTTGTTATGCCAACATGCTTTGACATAATTATGAGTTGACTATGAAACATTGATTGATGGGTCTAATTTAATATTAACAATAAAATTTCCTGCCCTTGTTTGAGATCCTTAGAGAAGGATTGGATCTTCAAGAGTGAGAGGTCGCCATGCCTCAGGGCTTGTGGTTCGGGTGGTGGGGCGTAGGGGATTTGTGGATGTTGGCCGACCAATCGTAGCAATCTACGGAGAGAGAGACTTGGAGGTGGGACTTGGAGTTGAATTCGGACTCATCAATGGTAAGGCCGAGGGGTTGGGAGTCATGAGGAGGAGAAGAAGAGCAAGAGGATGTGGCAATTGTGTTTTTTGGGTTTCTTCACGCCTCTAAAGTTTTTTTGTCCCAAACTAGTTTGGGGATCGGTTTGGTTCAAGTTCAAGAATGATTTAGGCTTAACCGGTCCATTGTCGATTCCCAGGCAACACATGCATATTAATTAGAAATCACTATAGGAACTAAGGGTGTAAATCCATGAGTTAATAACTTCACACTAATTAGTCCAAAACATGCTATTACTTAGATGGTCAAACATATATAATTATATTATTAAGATTTTTCGGGAATTGAGTATTCCTTCATGAAAAGACCATGGGTGTCAAATAAATTTGTGGGGAATTTGTTCTCCTTTCCATAAAGTTGTGCAAACAAATAAGTCTCATCAAAGAAGAGCAAGAGAAGAGTTTCTAGCTAGAAAGTGTAGTTCTAATAGATATGGACGACACGATATCTCGTTGTGGATGAAACAAACCCATGTAAGATTTCAAGAAAATTAGAAATTAAGCGTACCAAATGTGGTGGTGATGCAAATACAATAGACCAATGAGTTCTATAGAGAGATTCAACTGGGAATCATGCATTTTAAGATGGAAAAACGACCAACAATTGTTTTTAAATGCACATAATATCAATCCATCACTAGTTTAGAGTAACAATTACCCAAGAATACACCATTCTTGAAGAATGTTTGCCAATAAGTGTGGGATAACCATTGTGGGGGATGTAAAAATCAAACAAGAATATCAGGCTATTAGGAACCTAAACCCAACAAGAGTGAAAGCACTGATTACTAGGAAATTATTGCATTGGGTTCTTGTTGTATAACATGAATGTATAATATTGGTGGATTCCTTATGGAACTCCCTTTATTGTATTTACTCAAGCAAGCCTTCAGTTCATGTTTTTCCATCTCCCATAGTCATTCTTTATAGGCTCATTAACGTTCTTCCTAAGATGAAGTCACTATGAGGAGACCTATCTTATTTGTCACTTTGCATGGCTTCTCTCTAATGTTAGGACCTTGGATTAGCATGTGGCATTCCTCAATTCACTTCCATCACTTCCCCTCATAAGATCATGCATTGATTTCCATGCCCTCTACTACCTCATTATCACACCTCATCGGATGGCTTGTCCGTTTGGTGGCTTTGTATTGTCCATTCACAACTAGTCAACACCTACATAACAACAATGTGGTTCCAATGTTTCTCATATTTTCTTTCCTACCTTATGCACAATTTCTTATGTTTCCCCTTCACATGAATGCCAGCTTATGTTTGAGGTGAGTCCAATAAAAAGCATATACACATACTTTTACGGAATGCCAAGGGGGTTGTGTTTCATAAACCCCTCCATGTTTCTATGTGTTGTAGGGTTAGGGTTAGGGTTGATGATTATGATAGTGATGAAGATGGAAATGGTGGGTGATTAGTGTTGCAGGGTTAATGTTGAGATTGATAAGCATTTTGGGGTGTGTTAGGATGATGTTGAGAATCATTGCGGGGTGGGGGGTGGCGCCTCCCTCCCAAGGGGGTTCAATGTGAGTGAGAGAGAGAGAGAGAAATATTTTCTTATTCATTCATTCCCCATAAGGGGGTAAAATAATTACAATGAGGTTAGATACATAGGGGTACATGCCCCTTTAGCCATCCACACCTATGACTCACTCACACCATTTCCTATCTGTCCACACACATGTGCGTGTTCCCACACTTACACATATACTCACACTCGTAATCGTATACATTACACATACATACAACAACATTAAGTCTTTCACCCTCAGTCATCACACTCAAATCTTTGTACATCTCATATGGTAACACTATTTGGCGGCCAATCTTCTTGTTGTAGTGCCAAACAATGCAATATTTGCTAAATAAATTGATTAATTTCACAACCAAGGTTAAAAAAACATAATTTTTGATTAATTTGGAATTACATATAATTCTCAAATTTGAACCACAAGTAATCATGATTCTACTTTTTCGCTAAAGTAAAACTGAACTTGACAGTACGTATGGATTAAATAGTGTGATAGATGGGAGGTTTCAGTATCTTGATGTACAAATGGTAACGTGTATACATACACTACAAACATATTGGGTAATTGCTATAAAGCACGGTAACATGTTACTATTCTTTACCTCCCTTGCACGAGAAACATTTTCTAATAGATATAAGAGTCTACTTTGAAATAGTCGATCTTTTAGAAAAAGGAAAACCACTTTGTACAATAGATCAATTATTTGGCTTCGAAGTTATGCTTCCAAAATATCATGTCGATGAGATGAAGTTTTTGTAATCTATCTTTAACTTTGCAATTGTAGAGTTAGGAATGTGAACACATATATGTTGATGCTGTGAATGTATCTTGTTTAAACAATATTTATCGAGCTTATAAATTATCTCATCGTGCGATGGACACATGGATGACATAGAGGACATTGCTTTGCAAAAAATCAGGCCGAGCTATGATACTTCTGAGAGTGAACACAAGCATCTATCTAATACCCAGTCGGAAACTATTGCCTACGGACAGATTTGCCAGAGACAATCCATGGATGGACGGCCATAATGGAATGGTCTTTTGGTCAGCTTCGACACGTACATATATGCTAGTGGCGAGAGAGTTTTTTTCTCTTCGTTTGCGTCTTTTCGAGAACACACACACACACACACACACACACACCCCTCCTCCTCTTCTTTGCCATTCATTGCCATTTGCTCTCAAAGATTCTTCTCTCTTTCTTTGGTCAAGAGTAGGAGTGTGTTTTTGTTTTGTCTTTTTTTTCCCCCTTTTCTATCTTTCTTTCTTAGAGGTGATACATTTAGAGGCTCCACAAAACACAGAAGAAGAAGAAATAGAGAGGAAAAAAAAAACCTAGGGTTACATGGGGGGGCCCCAAATCTGGGCCGTCAGATGGAGTGGAATCGGACGGCCCAGGATCCACCGGAAGACAACGTATAAATATATACACATCTGCTTCTACTCTGTTTCTCTCTCTCTCTCTCTCTCTCTCTCTCTCTTGACAGAGACAGAGACTGATACAGAAACAGAGGAAGAAGAAGAAGAAGAAGAAGAAGAGAGAAGCTGATCGCCATCGCCATCGCCATCGCCAGGGCCTCCCCGAAGCTCTCCCCTCACATCCTCGAACCCTAGCACTTTCGCCATGTCTGACTCCGAGCACACCTTCGAGCACAAGGCTGACGCTGGTGCCTCCAAGACCATCCCTCAGCAGGCCGGAACCATCCGCAAGAATGGCTATATTGTCATCAAGAACCGCCCCTGCAAGGTAAACGACGCTTGGAAACGGGTCTATTCTCTACTGCTCGGGCTAGCTTTCTGTATCATCGATCGATCTTAGACGTGGCTTGCTCTGTTCTATCTGTGGTTTGACTTGGATTCCATTGTTTTTTCTCGATCTCTGTGGTAGCCTTCACTGTGCTCCGATCTCGGAGGTTTATCGCACTGATTTGTTGTTCTCAGAGGTAGATTACGCTGCTCTGTTGACCTCGGAGTCGGATTGCACTAGCAGATGTGGATTCCACCGTTTTGTGGAGTTAGCTCTGTGTTTCGTTGATGTGCTGTGGTTCTCCTAAACGACCAATTTTTCCTTAAGTAGTTTGAACGTACTAACCAGATTAGGTGTGCAAGCAGACATTTTTAAATATCCTTTGTTTATTCTCTGTCTGGGAAGCTGTTCTGCATAACCCACCATTTGTGGCTTTGGATTCCTGCGAGGAGTTTGGCTTAAATCAGTGCCATTTCATGTAGACACTTATACGTCAATTCCAGAAACTGAGGTTTTTTTATCCACCCGTCTAGACTCTTGGATATAGTACTGCTAACTCTCCTTTTGGTTGCCATTCTTTCTGTCAAAGCATTGATGGAATTCTTTCACTTACACATCCTATGTCTTATGTGATGGCTGTGAATTCCTCATGGGATGGAAGAGCATTTTACTGGATTGCTCCACTTTCATTCCTCTTCCAAATGTTAGCAGCGTGTTTTTTCTCCTTTCCGGATAAACCCTTTGTATACTCATACCTCTCTACGTGAGTTTCTGTAAGTAGTGTGAAGCAATCAAAGCAGATCAGGTTTTTTCTCCTTTCCGGATAAACCCGTTGTATACTCATACCTCTCTACGTGAGTTTCTGTAAGTAGTGTGAAGCAATCAAAGCAGATCAGGTTTAGTTTTGTAGTTTAAATCTTCAATTCTAAATACTAATCTGTCAATTCACGAAGGAAGAGCTACTTCTGTAGCTACTTGACCTAACCCGAAGGGATTTAACATGCCATTAATGTCAAACGTCTGATCTGTAGCGAGTATATTTCGTTGACCTCTGTTGCAATTTAACCTGTGTATATATCTTTGGAGTATGCTCTGTAATCAAATAATCTGACTGAGTTTTGTCGTGTATATTTGATTTATGACAGGTTGTAGAGGTGTCTACCTCAAAAACTGGAAAGCATGGACACGCGAAGTGCCACTTTGTTGCTATTGACATTTTCAATGGAAAGAAACTCGAAGATATCGTGCCTTCTTCCCACAATTGTGATGTATGCCTTTTTGATTCTCTTTAATGCCATTCACCTTTGAAAGTTGGGTTTTTACTTGGAATTCTATGTTAATTGCTGTAACATGAACTTTCTCTGATCAGGTTCCTGAAGTCACTCGAGTTGATTATCAGCTGATTGATATCTCTGAGGATGGATTTGTAAGAAACCGAAATGCTCTTGTTGTTACATTTCAGAGTGTCGTGAGTATTTGTGATTCACAACCAACTTTTTTTTAGGTGAGTCTCCTTATGGAAAATGGTGGTACCAAGGATGATCTCCGGCTTCCTAATGATGAACAGCTCCTATCTCAGGTTAGTAGTTATTGTATTTTTCTTCAAACAATTCCGTGTTTTGTCTGTGGAAGGATTGTTGAAGTACTTGTGTTAATGCACAGATTAAGGATGGATTTGGTGAGGGCAAAGACCTTGTTGTTACTGTTATGTCCGCGATGGGAGAGGAGCAGATTTGTGCACTGAAGGATATTGGTCCCAAGTAAACAGTGTCTGTAAGGAATCGACTCACAAGCTCATACTCCCTTTGATAACAGAGTTCTGGGACTATTTGGTTTTCTTTTTATGCACTTTCTATTTTGATGAGAACTTTTAGATTACCCCTCCAAATCTTGTAACGATGAGGAAAAATGGATCTAATGTATTTTCTTTATCCCTTTTTATCATTAATATTGGTGGTTATTATTTATAGCTATGTCTAGAGGAGCCTAGTCATGGTGGATGAGTGAGATTAGTATGTTATACCAGTGGGAATTTATTTTCTCTGTGAGATTATTCCTTCTCTTGAAATTTGGAATTCATTTTGATGTTCTCTTTCATCTATGTTAAAGCTCGTTTATGGTGTTTCAATGGTTTGCCATAATCCCATGTAGGGTGATTGCTGTGACTATTTTTAGCAGAGAGTGCTTTATTGCAGAATTCATCTTGTATTTAAGCTCAAATTGGTGTTTCAATTGTCATACTCGTGCACTGCCATAGAGTGAGTGATTACTTTGTGGAAAATTTTGTATTGCAGGTTTGATTCTTTCTACAGAATGCCTATGAAGTATACACTCAAGACCTACTAGATAAGCTGATAAACTTTCATTTTGTGATATTTGAAAGTGTCCTAATTTAAATGTGCACCACTTGGATGGAAGGATCTGATATGATGATTAACCGGCATTGAACTGTGAGCTCCGGTGTTTTCTCTTGTTCATTTAGGTTTGTTAATTATCCAATGTTGGATCATCTCTGGAGCAATTTCACCTCTAAACCGGAGTAAATGTCTGTATAGATCAATTTCTCTTTCATTCTTGGGGATGAAGAAAGTTGATTACAGAATGTCATACTGACTTAGGTATAAGTGATTATGAAGTCATGAAAATAAAATTCATTGTCATGTATAACGGCAATATTTGTGGGTGTGCAGTCAGTAACCGGCTGAAGTCATTAGATACCACAGGTATAAAACATTAAATGATTTATATGAAATGCATACATAGTGATAATGTCCAATATACTTTGTATAGGTAGAGACAATGGCCTGAAAATCATCATTATCACAACATAGGTACATGTGAAACAAAAGATAGTTACGTCTAATAATATGCATTGTCTCGTTATGACACATTATCATAGTGTTTATATATCATGTAGCATGTACACGGTCAGACAGTGACCTGGTTGGTGATTACAGTAGGATGCACCATTGGGGTGGAAAAGATTGCCCTTCTATTGTTGATGGGTAATGACTTTCATACTTAAAAGAAAAGATGGAAAATTTGAACTCAGTGCTTCACTTTATACTATCTATTGACTTCTATGAAGAAATCCTTGTCCTCTGAATAACAAAGGGTTTTATGGTTAACATTCATTGTAAGGGCTAAATATGCAAAACTGAGAAATCTACTGCTTTTCTATTTTTATTCTTTGAGGTTATTATATTATCTGCTTGTAAATATCTAGGAGTTTGTTCTCTCTTTGGATCTCATCAGTAGATAATAAAGCACTGTTGCCTGCTGTAAACTAACTTGTAGAAACCCAAGAGGTTTCTATACTTTATTTGTGGACTACTTCAAAGAGGTTACTCGTAAAGCATATGCTCAATCGATCAATCATAATTGTCATCATCTGTGTTGTTTCTTATGGGTCCATATAATCTTAACTATGAGCGAAAGGAAGCGTGTTCGAAATAAAGTGATCCCCAGAAATTTGAACTTGTTGATCTTGCACTATGAAATGACTAATTGAAAGCTGGGACATACTTCTACATTCAAAAATATGTACAAGATTTGTGTAATTCACATGAATAATACAATTCTCTACTCTTGATATGAATGAGATCGTAGAATGGCAACCAATGCAAATTCTTGCATTCTTTGTAACATGTAACAGCATACCTTTTGGCGTAATGATATGGGCAAATGCAATTGCGAGTATCTCACTAGACGAGTGACGAGACTCTTGTGAGTAGCTTCCTGGTCAGAAAAGCTCATAAATTTCTCCTCGCTTTCTATATACATGTACTCTGAAGATGGTGCTTATCATTCATCATAAATGAATGGATGTGGGTATAATAATCAGTCCACAAACATCATTCTGGATTTTACCATGCTTCATTTTGCACTCTCAATGCCTCAACCTTATCTGATTCAATTTGCATGCCACTTTCTGAATATATATTTCTCATGCCAACATATGCGGATGCACATTTTACATCCAGTTTCAATGACTGCTCAAATGCCCATCTCCCAAGCTCCACATTGACCCATTTGCGACAACCACTGAGTATCACCAAGTATAGAGTAAGCCGATCATATGAAGGCACTTCATCTAATAACCTTTTGGCCTTGTCAAAATGTCCGGCTCGGGTAAATAGATCAATCATACATGCGTAGTGTTCTAATGTTGGATTGAGACCATAAACTCTAGACAAATCATCAAACAAATTTTCTCCCTCCTCAAGTAGGCCGGCATGACTACATGTTGTCAATAAAACTAGAAATGTAACAGAGTTTGGCATTGTACTTGCTTCCTTCATTTCTTCAAACAATTCCAATACCTTTTTAGGTTGTCCTAATTGGGCATACCCTGCCATTAGTGATGTCCAAGACACCACATCTTTCATTGGGATCTGTTTAAAAATTTCTCTTCCCTTTTCTAGCATACCACATTTGGCATACATGTCTACCAATGTAGTGCCTAGTAAAATATCCTTTTGCAACAAACCTTGCTCTCTTATCTCAGCTTCAACACCTTCCCCTATCTCCATGGATCCTACAATGCTGCAAGCTCTCAATATGGAAGTATAAGTAATTGTATTCGCTGAGATTCGCTCATCTTTCATCTTTTTGAAGCATTTCAATGCTTCATCGCTACGCCCATGTTGCACATACCCTGTTATCAATGCATTCCAAGACACAACATTTCTTATTGGAAGTTGCTCAAATACTTCTCTTGCCTTCACGAGTGCACCACACTTGGCATACATGTCTACTAATGCAGTGCCAATAACTATCTCCTTTTGTAGTAGCCCTTTGTTTCTGACCTCTACATCTATGTGTTTACCTATGTCAAGACACCCTACAATGGCACAAGCCTGCAAAATGCAAGTATATGTAACTGCATTTGGAGAGATTCCTTCATCCTTCATCTCCTTGAAGCATTTCAAGGCTTCATTACCAAACCCATGTTGAACATATCCTCCAATGAGTGCAGTCCAAGACACAACATTCCGCTTTGGAAGGTGATTGAATACATCTCTTGCTTTCTCTAGTGCACCACACTTAGCATACATGTCTACCAAAGTAGCACCGAGTACAAGATCTTTTTGCAGCAATCCTTGTTTCCTAACCTCAACAGCCATATTTTCCCCAATCTCAAGAGATCCAACAAGTGCGCAAGCTTTAAATACACAAATATAAGTTATTATATCAGGGGAGATGCCCTCTCCTACCATCTTCTCAAAGCATTTCAAGGTTTCATGACCTAGGCCATGTTGGATATACCCTGACATAAGGGCAGTCCAAGACACAACATTCCTTACTGGAAGTTGCTCGAACACTCCTCGCGCCTTATCTAGATGACCACATTTGGCATACATGTCTACCAATGTTGCACCAAGCACCATATCCTTTTGCAATAATCCTCGCTTTCTAATCTCGACCTCTATGATTTCACCAAGTTCGGGAGCTCCTTCAAGGGTACAAGCTCTCAAAATGCAAGAAAACGTTATCGCATTTGGGCTGACACCCTCATCCTTCATATTTTTGAAGCATTGAAGTGCTTGATCACCAAACCCATGTTGAACATAACCCGCGATCAATGAAGTCCAGGTCACAACATTCCGCACTGGGATTTGCTTGAATACTTCTTGGGCTTTTTCGAGAGCGCCACATTTCGCATACATGTCAACCAAACTAGAACTAAGCACAATGTCTTTTTGCAATAACCCTTGTTTTCTAATCCTATCATGGATGTCTTGTCCAAGATCAAGAGATCCAACAATACCACAAGCTTTCAAAATGGAAATGTAAGTTACTCGATCAGGGGACACTCCTTCATTTGCCATCGTTTGGAAGCATTCAAAAGCTTCATTATGAAGCCCACAATGTACATATCCAGATATTAATGCATTCCAAGATACAACATTCGACATGGGGATTTGTTCGAAAACTTCTCGAGCCTTTTCAGGCGAACCACACCTAGCATAAGTACTAACAAGGGCAGTCGAAATGTAAAGGTTCTTCATAAATAACTTCCTGCGGCGAAGATCACTGTGCACCCTTTGTGTCTTGTGAAGGTCCTTTTCCTTTCCACATGCTTTTATGAGGTTAAGAAGAGCAACATGATCATGTGAATGTAATTTGGGAAGTTTCGCACTGTGTAACGTAGTATGGTCATGTAGAGGGAATGTGGGCAATTTCACATTATGCAGCTCTTTTAGTTTGATCTGAACCCACGGTGGGTTCTGAGAGGAATCAATCCATAAGGTCTTTCGTGTTGGCTTGTGGATAAAAACAGGGAAGGATTTGGAGCTTTTCTGCGATGATGAAAATCAGTGAGATGAAATATAGAAGATGTTCTAAATTTGCAGCGACAATAAGAGAAGACGGGGTCATGTTGTTATTGTTACCTTATGGTTTTGATGGATCCAGAAGCTAGAAGGATCACTGAAGAATTCCTTCCACAGCAAATCAGAAGACATTGATGATTGAAGGGAGAAGCTGAGCACTCTGTTTTGTTCTGTCTCAAAGGAAATCCATTCTTGACAAATTTTTATCATCTATGTATTCGATTTAATTGAAGATTTGGACCCTCTGATTTTTATTTATATTTTTTTAATCTTTTGCTATTCTTCATTCTTAATGAGCACATACATGTAACGTCCTCTTCCATCTAATCGTTACTTTTATTTGATTTTCTTGGATTGGGTTCTCTTTATGGGCTAATTTTTTGGTATTCATAACAAATTTAATTATTGATGAGATTCCTCGACACCCCGGCAAAGGGAAGTTTGTATGTTACATCAACGTGTTCAGCCAAGGAAAGTTCACAAAGTGATGTACCGAATGAAATCCCAGGCATACTTGTAAGTTGGGATGACCTAATGTGGTTTCTAAAAATCATTAAGGCACTCATTCCATTCCGACTCTCAGCTGAATTTCTTTGATGACATGCGTTCAAACCATTATGAGACCTCAAATTGCCCATTCCTTGAATTGTCATTTATGTCCCTTCTATTGGCTTCAAAGAGGGAACTTTGCTAGAAAGATTGATTAGAATCTAATCTTACTTCTTGTAATGGACGAATGTTTGTGTGCATAGCATAGACTTCGAGGAAGGAGAAAAGACAAGGTCACATGGAAATAAGCTGATGCTCTTCACGCCATTGGAAGAGAAATGATGCATATACTGATGTTTTGAGTACTGGGAAATCACCTTAAGAAATAATAACGTGATAATGATTCATTCTATAGATGAGAGGAATATCTAATATACTACATTGGAATATTCATGATTGCTTGAACAAGTAAAGGATGAGATTTGCTTTGTTAAAGATGATAAAGTCGGCACAAAAACATCTTCTATGATCCCATCCTCAATTATCTTTCAACAATTTGAGCAAGGTGGCATAATAACAACATATTCATTTTGCCCACATAGCACACCCTTCTTTTCCTACAAAATAGCTTGGCATGCCGAATATATCGTAGTCTCTCATCAATTACTAGCATTGCATAAGCATCGACACATATACAAACACAATAGCATGAACGCCTTTGGAGATGTGGGCAGTATGCACCCATATAGGGATAATGTGCAAATACATCATTGAAGTGGTAGAGCCTCATCATGAACTATATATAGAGGGCGAGGACCTCCTGTTGGTACTGAGAGCAAACTCAAATACATGAAGTGTTTTTGGCATATTACTAGTTTATATTCCTTATCACTTTCTCTTGCTCATTGTTACTATTCTCCTCACTTGGTTGTGGTCCTCATTGGTATCCGAAGCTCCTCTAGTACAATCTTCAATTTCAAGGATGAAACATATTGCCCAAAATATGTGAATGCTCACTCTTACTGACATTAAGCATGAAAAAATTATGCTACTTTACCATGCTTGATTTTCAACTCTTGAAAGTTTGATTTTATTTGCCTCTGTTTCCATGCCAGCTGCTGCATATATATTCTCCATGCAGATATAAGCAGCAGCACACGTTTTATCCAACTGTACAGATTGCTCAAAGGCCCACCTCCCAATATTCACATCCAACCGTTTATAACAAGCACTGAGAATAGACAAATATAAATGTAGATGGTCCAACAGTGGCACATTATCAATCAAAACTTTGGCTTTGTCCAATCGCCCCTCACGGCCAAATAGATCAATCATACAAGTGCAGTGTTCTATGGTAGGCCTCAGACAATAAACACTACACATATCATCAAACAGAATTTCTCCCTCATCCAATAGACCAGCATGATTACATACAGTCAACAAAACAAGGAAAGTTATTAGATCTGGCTTAGTAGTACCATCTGCTGTCATTTTTTTGAATAAGAACAAAACCATGTTAGCCTGACCTAATTGGGCATATCCGTTCATCAATGCAGTCCATGACATGACATTATGAGTTGGGAGCTCATCAAACACTTCTTGTGCTTTATCTAGTGCACCACATTTCCCATACATATCTACCAATGCAGTGCTAAGCACAATATCTTGATGAAGTAACCCTTTATCTCTGACTAGAGCATCTATGGCTTCACCAATTTCAAGAGACCCTACAATACCACAAGCTTTCAAAATACAAATATATGTTATTGCATCTGGAGAGATCCACTCATCCTGCATTCTCTTGAAGCATTTTAGAGCTTCATCACCCAGTCCATGCTCTACATATCCTGCTATCAACACATTCCAGGACACAGTATCTTGTATTGGGAGCTTTTCAAACACTTCTTGTGCTTTTTGCAATGCACCACATTTGGCATACATGGCTACTAATGTATTGCCAAGAACAACATTATCTTGCAGTAAACCCTGGTTTTTCACTAGAGCCTCTATGTCTTCTCCAATCTCAAGACATCCCAAAATTCCACAAGCTTTCAAAACACAAGTATAAGTTACTGAATTTGGTGTAACTCCCTCAGCCTGCATTTCTTTGAAGCATTTCAAAGCTTCATTGCCGAACCTTTGGTGGGAATATCCAGCTACTAACGCAGTCCACGACACAACATTTCGTAGTGGAATCTGTTCAAATATTTCACGCGCTTTTCCCATCGCGCCACACTTTGAATATGTGTCTACCAATGTAGTTCCCAGAACTATTTCTTTTTGCAATAAGCCTTGGCTTCGAACTTCATTATCTAAGGCTTCAACAACCTCAAGAGATCCTACACCGCAACAAGCTTTTAGAATACAGACATAAGTTATTGCATCGGGAGAGACCCCATCATCTTTCATTTTCTTAAAACATTTCAACGCTTCATCACTGCATCCATGCTGAGCGTATCCAGCTATCAACGATGTCCATGACACAACACTCCTTACTGAAAGTTGTTCAAATACTTCTCGTGCTTTCTTTAATGCACCACATTTGGCATACATGTCTACCAATGCCCCACCAAGAATAACGTCTTTCTGCAACAAACCTTGCTTCCTCACTTCACTATCTATGTCTTCCCCAACCTCAAGAGCTCCTTTAATGCTACAAGCTTTCAAAACACACATGTACGTTATTGAATCCGGAGAGGTTCCCTCCTCTCGCATCTTCTTGAAACATTCAAAGGTTTCATTTCCCAGTCCATGCTCGACATATCCTGACATCAATGCATTCCAAGACACAATATTTCTAATTGGAAGTTGCTCAAATACTTCTCGTGCTTTTCCAGGTGCACCACATTTGGCATAAGCATCAATTAATGTGTTTCCAAGCACATTATTTTGTACCAATAACCCTTGTTTACTAACCGTGGCATCAATCTCTTCACAAATCTTGAGAGATCCTACACTAGCACAAGCTTTCAGGATGCAAACATAAGTTACCACATCCGGGAATACTCCTTCATTCTGCATTTGTGCGAAGCAACTTAGGGCATTATCGTTAAACCCATGCTTGGTATATCCAGCTATTAACGCAGTCCACGACACAACATTCCTTCTTGGAAGCTGATCAAATACTTCTTGTGCCTTTATGAGAGACCCACACTTTGCATACATGTCCAGCAATGCAACGCCAAGAATGATGTCTTTTCGCAATAAACCTCGTTTCTTAACCTCGGCATGTATATCAATCCCTATGTCTAGACACCCAACTACAGCACATGATTTCAAAATGCACGTATAAGTTACGACATCAGGCACTATCCCTTCACCTTGCATCTTTTTGAAGCATTTTAGGGCTTCATGACCAAACCCATGTTGCGAATATGCAGATATTAAGGCAGTCCAAGTAACAGTATCCCGAACCTGAAGAAGATCAAATACTTCTTGTGCTTTTCCTGGTGCTCCACATTTGGCATAGGTGCATATTAGTGCACTTGACACAAATATATCTTCAGGAATGATGTTTTGTTTCACAATTTTGGCATGAATCAGCGAAGCCCTGAGAAGGTCCTTGTCTTTTCCACACGATTTTATCAGTTTTAAGAGAGAATATCTATCTTCAAACTTCAATTTGGACAGTTCCTCAGAAAAATGTGGAGATTTGGACCAGTCTAGCTTGGATTGTTGGATACACAACAACTTTATTGATTGTTTACGGCCAAGTTGAGGATACTCTGGGCTTACCTGTAACGGAAATGAAATGGGTCGAAATGAATAAGATCTCAAAAGCACCAAAAAAGCAAGAAATCATACACGAATACTCTGGTATTTTTCACCTGTGTGATCCAATTCTGAATAGGATCTCTGCAGACTTCCACCCATGAAATCATTAGCTGATGGAGGATTGGTTTGAAGGAACACAGACTTTTCTATGGTATTACTGAAAAAAGATGACAAGGCTCAATGAATCATCAATCTAGTAGAAGAAGGGTGCAAGGAGAAATTGTCCATAAGGGTAGAATAGATGTCCAGACTCATCTTGTAGCACATCCATTTTACCCTTTATGGACAATGTCCACACTATAATCCGATTGGTAACATGTCCGCGATACTATAATCGGATTGGTAACATGTCTGCATGAGCCACATGAGCTATCTGAGTGTTCGGCATTATATCTCTTCTTGATAGCATGCCGATTTACAAGAACATGTCGATTTGGGGCTGTATGAGCTCTTCTAGAGCATGATACTACTCATTCGTAGGGGAGCTAGGTACCACGATGGACAAGAGTGATTCGTGAAGAGAGAGCTTACGTATTGTTTGGTGAAGACTAGAAGGTTGTAGATTCATGTGTTCAACCCCTACGGGTCCATAGTGGGATTGATCATGCATGTGGAGTAAATTCATGCATATCATGAGATTGAACCCAAGCGCATGGATTTGTAAACACTCGGCTTCTAACCCTAATATGAAAAAAGAAAGGAGAAAAGAGAGAAAGAAAAACACATTAATGTCCATTAATATGCAAAAATTGGGTTTTATGAGATGAATCATAATTACAATTTAGAGATGTATTCTATACTAAAACAAATAAAAAATTAGCCCTAGGTTTTTTAAAGATCCATAATAATGATCTTAATGCATGTGGTGGAATGGTTCTTGAGATGGTTCACAAGTGTGAAATGTATAACTATTATGTAAGGGATAAATAGCGACGAGGAGACATGTTATACGAGGTTGGCTAGTGTGGTATAGCAAGGCTATATAACGAAGTTCATTGAGTGCTTCTAGGTGTTCTCGATCGGATAAGACATGGAGAGCCAAAATCTCATGCTAATATGGCCCATCTACACTTCATATCTGTTGAGAATCAAACTCAACTTCCCATAGATAGGTTTCACACTAGCTCATGGACATTCCATGCTAGTTTTGTAAATAGTAGAAAGGGCGCTTGCCCTAGCTTAGTTGGTATATAAACCAACTCATTGTAACTTAGTTATTGTTAGATGTATGTCTTTTTGTTAATATCATATACACTTTTGTCTATCTCTCTCTCTCTCTCTCTACTGATACACACACACACACACGTACGTTCACCTTCCGTTGCATTGCAACCACTCTTGCCTTCCCACTTCTTAACATGGTATCAGAGCGTGTGGTTGTCTGATCACACCTATTCGATTGTGTTGTGCTGCACGCCGACGATTAACAGAACCGGCTAATCAACAGAAGAAGAAATCACCATGAACACTTAGATGGGAAGTGCTCTTCCTACGGAGAAGCTCGACAGAACGAACTTTGCATTTTGGGAGTACAAGATGCATCAATACCTTGTCGGACAAGGTTACTGGAGCTACATTGAAGGAGCTCACGAAATGCAACCCAACCCAACACATGCCAACTATCCCGCTTGGGAGCAGGCCGTGAGCCGTGTGTTGTATTGTCTAGTATCATGCGTTCATGACCATATGCTTTGGTACATTCAAGAGGCAAAAACGCTGAAGTAGGCGTGTGAAAATCTCAAAAAGATTTTCGTAGCCAACACGACTGCACACAAGCTCTAGCTTCGTCAAGAGCTGAATAACATCCAATAGAGGGACATGTCAATCTCAAGTTATACCTTGAAGATCAAAGAGCTATGTGACGCCCTCGGATCGATCAACGTCGTCATTGATGATGACGAACTGGTGCAGATATGCCTTGGAGGCTTAGCACCGTGTTTCGGTGCGATTAGATCAGCCATTCTTGCAAGGGAGAACCCTCCTTCCTTCTTCGACCTTCAATCGATATTGCTAGTCGAAGAGAATCACGCCCGACAGAGGAGCAACGCATCAAATGGTCACATGATCTACTCTCAGTCGGATGATAGAAGAAATTTCGGTCACGGAAATAGAGGTCGTTTCGAACAAGCTCATAATGATCGGCGGAATCAAGGGCGAAACTCTCACCAGTGGCAAGCGGACAAGAACGGGCCCAGAGAGCTTGGTGGAAGGGGGAGTCATAACGCCAGACCGAGCAATCGCCAGAACCCAGTTGAGTGCAGGTACTGCGAAAAACCCGACCACTATGAAGAGGAGTGCCAGAAGAAGAAGCGTGAGCAAGACCGACAACTGACAAATTACACTACCAACTCCGACTACGACGACCGTGGCATAATGTTCATAATGAAGCACGAAGCACACTCGATGTCTGCATTTGCGACAACCAACGCCTCCACTCCTAATAGTGTATGGTTTGTCAATTCGGGAGCTTCCAATCACATGACTTCCCATGAAGATTGGTTTTGGGAATTACGGAAGCCCGAACATCCCGGATATGTCGAAACAGGCGATGATACAACTCATCGAATACAACATATCGGGAATGTCCCATTTAGAAACAACGACGAACAGACCTACCTCAAGAATGTACTGCATGTTCCCACCATCACAAAAAATTTGGTCTCGGTCGGCCATATTGTAGAACAGGGAATGTAGGTATGCTTCAACAACCATGGGTGCTTCATTGAAAAAGGAGATCAAATCGTAGCTCAAGGCAGACGAGAAGGTCATATGTTCATCCTCGAGTCGAGCGAAGTAAAGTCAGCTATGTACGCAAAAGGCCAAAAAGTCAAAACTGACTTAAAATTGTGGCACAAGAGAATCGACCACATTAATCTCCAGAAACTACAAAACATGCAATCGAAAGGAGTCGTAATCGGACTCCCGAACTTTACGACAAAGGAGATTACAGGCGTATGCGAAGCATGTCAGTTCGGAAAGCAACATTGTCACCCATTCCCTAACGAGCGGAATGTGAGCAAAGGAATCGTGGATGTCGTACATTCAGATGTGTGGAGACCAACCCAGACAACAACATTCGGCGGATGCCGATACTATGTCACTTTCATCGACGACTTCTCCAGGCACTCCTGCATCTATCCAATGAAGGAGAAGAGTGAAGTGTTTAGGCACTTCCAGGCATTCAAGTCCGAAGTCGAAAAAACTACGAGTCGTCATGTACGCTGCCTTCGATCAGAGGGAGGCAAAGAATATTTTTCGGATGAGTTCTCGGCATATCTCCGCAAGGAAGGAATCCGACGAGAGTTCTCATGCCGACATACGCCTCAGCAAAACAACGTAGCAGAGCGTAAAAACCGCCACATAGTAGAAGTCGCACGAGCAATGATGAATGAGAAGAACCTACCGAAATCATACTGGGCAAAAGTGGCAAATATGGCTGTATACCTCATGAACAGGTGCTCAACCTCAGGAGTACACGACATAACTCCGCATGAGAAGTTTTTCGGGAAGAAGCTGAACTTATCGCATGTCCGCATTTTTGGCTCAATTGCCTATGTACATATTCCCGGAGATACGCGGCAAAAGCTCGATCCAAAGTCGGAGAAATGTATCCTCGTGGGATACTCGCTTGAAGAAAAGGGGTACAAATGCTACAACCCATCTACCCGAAAAGTTCGTATCAGTCGAGACGTAGTCTTTGATGAGTCCGCATCCTGGTACGCACTAGAGAATACTTCGACTCCGCTCGATGCGGATGACACCGAAATTAGAATAGAAGCTGAGGATTGTTAACTCTTAGGGCCGGACAATGGCCTAACACAGGGTGTCTATGGAAGACACTTCACCAAAGGGGTGTTACGGCAACAGGATTAGACTCAACGATTAATCCGACTTAATTAGGTTACTTAGCATGATCGTCTTTAATAATCACACGCGTAAGATATAACAATGAATGCAGAATGGCAATTAACACAGAGAGATAACAACACTAAGCTTTATTAATTAATCGCTGTTCATTACATTCTATCCAGGCCTTTAAATAGGTTTCCGGTCTGTATTACAAAACGGTGCCATCCGCACCTGTTCGGGATTGGTCCGGATCCGGAACGGCATACCGATTCTGGTCCGTCCGTCCACACTCATAGCTTACTTACAACTATTCCTACTAATTAAATAACTCCCCGTTTCACACTCTGGACTCCTTTGCCGGCCGGTAACACATGGCACGCCCGTGGGACAGTACCTTGTACGTCGAATCCACAACCGACCCTTGCTATTCTTCGTCCAAAATATCCAGAATGCTTTGTTCGAGAGTCTCCAATGGTTCATCTGGAACTGGTTGTTGTTGTTGTTGCTCTGTTGATGTCTGCTGCGACGGGTCCGTTGGTGGCTGCTGCGGCTGCTCCTCCGTTTGTTGCTCTGACACCGGCGTCTTCGTCGTTGCTCCCTCCGTCGTAGTGGTCTACGGTTGACTGGTTCCGGGCTGGCCCTCGGCCGACGACGGTTCCTCATCACTAAGGTTAACCGTTGCCGCTTCTCGTGCTTTTTCTTCCCGAACCCGGGACCGCTCGTAGCTTTCAAACTGTATTTGAGCGTCCAGCCTATCATCGTCTAGCTAAGCTACGAGTTGCCGGACCTGCGCCAGCTGTTCATCCGCTAGGACTTGGAAGTCGTCGGCCAGCTTGTCCCGTATGGTGGTGAAGTCCTCGGAAGTCAACGTATGACAATCATCTCCTTCCTTCCGCCGGTTTGCCACGTCTGCCTGTAGCAATTGGAGTTCCGCCGTGTTTTGTGCCCAGTGTTGGACACAGTGCTCGGCCACAACCGAGGAATAGGATTAACTCACAGAAAACAGGAAATACTAAAATGCACGAAGACAATAGAGAGAAGAGTACACTGGATGTTTTACGTGGAAAACCCTAAATGGGAAAAAACCACGGGAGTCCTCAAACTCCAACTATCACTACAAACAGAGATGTACAATGGTGAAGCTGCAAGGCAACAACCTTGAGCTCACTGTCTTCGCCACAGGCGGCAGTAATACACAGAGGCAACGACCTCTTCGTCTCTCTCTCTCTCTCTCTCGGCTGCTCACTTAGCTCCTAAGTGGAAAACCAGAAAAATGAGTAACACATACAAACTGTTTGCCCTAAGTCATATTTATACACATATGACTTTCGGGCTATTTACAAATATAGCCTCAAGGGCCCTTGGCAAACATATTCACAGATATGTCCCCGCATCCGGATCTCTCTCCGGGTACATTCGTCATCCGGCTCCGTAGCCGGGGTCTTCGTCATCCGGCTCCCGGACATTTGACCATCCCATCCGGAGGGACCGTAATCCCAACACCCAGTTTGTCCACCATCTTACGGAGCTTTCGTCAATAAAGCGTTTTGTCTGATTCAGCCATGCTCAGAGGATGCACTGAATCCGGCCCGTTTGGCCACTCCGACCACTGTTTGGCTATTACGACCGCTTCGGCCGCTCGTCTGTCTCCATCTCCCGCTGTTTCGATCGGTTTCCGGCTCTTCTGGCCGCTCTTTCTGTTGTCTGGCCCATTTGGCCATGTCTGTCCGGTCCATCTCCAGATGTCTCTGTCACCGACCTTGTCGGCCCTATTCGGCCGTCGGTTTTGGCTGAGGTCCGTCACTTTTCGGCATCAATGTCGCTGTTTCGGCCATCTTTTTCCAGCGTGTCTTTGGCCGGTTGTACGGTGACTCCGTCATCGTTCCGACCGTCATCGCTTGTTTGGCGACCGATGCAGCTTCATCTAACCCTTGTCTGACCCTCCGACTGCTCTGGTTGCTACAGCCACTGTCCGGCTATTCCAACCATTCCGACTGTTGCCCGACTGCTCTTCAGCTGTTGTTCGGCCATTCCGGCCGCTCTTCAACCGTTATCCGGCCATTCCAACTGCTCTCTGGCCGCTCCGCTCCGGCTGCTGTCGGTTAGTGGTGACCATTCATGACGCCTTTCTCGTCGTCGCCAGCCCTGTCCGGCCGGCCTCCAGTCGCATGGCTGCTCTGTTCAGTCGTCACTATCCGAGCGTTCTTCTGGCCTCTGTTTTGGCCGTGGTTCAGCTGTGTCTAACCGTTCTGTTCTTGGCTGTTGTCCATTTGTCGGTCGTGCCGGCTGTCCGTCTCTGACGATATCTTTCCGGTCCTTCGTTCATTCTTCAGTCCATCCGTTCAGCCGTTTCTGATCATCAAGTCGTTCTTCAACGGTCTTTGTCTCTTCGCATATTTGTCCGACTGTCTTCGTTCATCCATGCATGGTCGTTGTTGGTCGTCATAGTCACTATCTTTGTTGGCTTTGTCTCGCCGGTCTCTTTCCACTGTTCGACCCTCGGTTTGGCCGTCGCTTGCCGGCCTCTCCGGCCTTTTCCGTCTATGCCTCGGCTGTTGTCAAGCTACCACTTCGTTGCGGACTCCATCACCGTCTCTGTTGGTTTCCGTCCATTCGAGTCCGTGTCTGTGTCTCTTCTTTGTCTTCTATGGTCCTTCGGTGTTAACCAACTCTGGTTCTTGTTCCGATTCCGGTTCCGACTCTCTCCGCGTTGTTTCTTCTGGAACCATTGCCCGTGCATTCTCAGCACATCCTGCCGGTCTCCGCTCCAGACACTGCGACTTTCTCCGCAGTCTCCTGGTGGCCTTCTCTTTCCGATCGTGCTGGCACCGGTTCCCTCTGCGTTGCTGTTTGTCCAGCCGTGCATCTTGCACCACGCTTTTGAGAACACACACATTGTCGCTAACCACTTTCGGAAACACGCACATGGACACTAATCACAACCTCGCACAAACATTGTTGCCATTCATGCATTCCTCCATAGACTTCTTCCAACATCTTCACCGTCATTTTCGCGTTTCGCCATTTCTTGCACTTAGTTGCTATGGCTTGCACATCCGCGTATCATTCTTTGACTCCGTCTCCAAAGGGGGATCCCATCGTGGTCGCCAAAAACTGAGTTAACTCTTAGGGCCGGACAATGGCCTAACACAGGGTGTCTACGGAAGACACTTCACCAAAGGGGTGTTACGGCAACAAGATTAGACTCAACGATTAATCCGACTTAATTAGGTTACTTAGCATGATCGTCTTTAATAATCACACGCGTAAGATATAACAATGAATGCAGAACGACAATTAACACAGAGAGATAACAACACTAAGCTTTATTAATTAACCGCTGTTCATTACATTCTATCCGGGCCTTTAAATAGGTTTCCGGTCTATATTACAAAACGGTGCCATCCGCACCTGTTCGGGATCGGTCCGGATCCGGAACGGCATACCGATTCTGGTCCGTCCGTCCACACTCATAGCTTACTTACAACCATTCCTACTAATTAAATAACTCCCCGTTTCACACTCTGGACTCCTTTGCCAGCCGGTAACACATTGCTCTAGACTTCATCACAGATCTTCCAGTCTCTAAGGGGTTCAATGCGATTCTAACAGTGGTCGATCGATATACGAAGATGGCTCATTTCTTGCCATGTACTAAGGAGATCTCCAGTGAAGACACTACCGAAATTGTCATGCGTGAAGTATGTCGGCATCATGGACTTCCCGATAGTATCATCAGCGACCGTGGACCCCAGTTCGTGTCAAAATTCTGGAAGCACCTTTTTAACATGCTCAAGGTCACTTGTAACCTCTCCTCTGGCTACCACCCACAAACCGATGGCCAAGCCGAACGAACCAATCAAACATTGGAGCAGTATCTGCGGTGCTTTCTCAGCTATCATCAAGATGACTGGGCAGATATTCTCCACTTCGCCGAATTTGCCTATAACAACTCTATCCACGCATCCACGAAGTTACGCCATTTTATGCTTATACGGGATGTCACCCCCGGTGGTGTGTACTTGAAACCCCAGAGGTGTCCACAAATCCTTGTGTAGAGGATCGTTTAGAAAGGTTACGCAAGATACAAGCGGATTTGTCTACTCATCTCCAACAAGCTCAACAAACACACAAGGTTTATGCGGATCGTCATCGACTCCCATCTAGTTTTAACATTGGAGATCGGGTATGGCTACTCCGACGACACATCAAGACTACTCGCCCATGCGAGAAGTTTGATTATCGACAATTAGGTCCTTTCCGTATTATAGGAAAGATTAATGATGTCGCTTTTCGTCTTGATCTACCTCCACAACTTCGGATACATCCGGTGTTTCATAGTTCTCTCCTCGAACCCTATCAAGAGAGCACCATCCTAGGCCATATTACACAGCCTCCACCCCCGATCGAGCTTGAAGATGGACTTGAGTACGAGGTTGCCGCCATCCTTGATTCCAAGTTTGTTCGCAACAAGCTCTACTATCTAGTCGATTGGCTAGGATATAGTCCCAGCGAGCGTACTTGGGAACCGATAGAGAATGTCACCAATGCTCGTGCTCTTCTTGAAGACTTCCATCATCAATATCCAGACAAACCGGGTCCTTAATCCAAAACGACTCGTTACACTCGTCGTTTTAAAGGGGGGATAGTGTCATGATATGGCAAGACTCGAACCCATGACTTATGCTACATGGGTCGAGCTCTTGACCATTAGATTATACATTGTAATACGTAAAATATTATTTTCATTTATATTTTATTATAGAAAATTGATGTATATTCCAGATTTCTCTGGAACATTCTAGAAACTTCAGGAATATTCCTTAGAACACTATAAAAGGAGGCACAAGGCATTATTTCGAACCAAATCGGTTCAACGCCAGTCTTAAGCCTCTTAGCTACTGTACATTTTCTTCACATAATATATATCTTTTCTTATCATCACTCTCTCTCTCTCTCTCTCTCTCTCTCTCTCTCTCTCTCTCTCCCTCCCTCCCTCTCACTCACTCTTTCCTTCTCTCGAGAGTTCTTCACCTCTCTTAGTACTAATACTTCTTTTAGTACTAAGTCCTTCTCTGTCTTAGTACTGTTCCTGACACCCAGAAGCCATCCGATAGTTTGGAGTGTTGGAGCATGGAAACTGTCACGGACGAGTAAAATAGAGTAGGAACTAGACGAGACTAAGAACGAGGAGAGAGAAAAAGAACAAGAACTTGACTTATGATTCCGTAACTGGTGTTGTTCACCCTGATTAGAATCATGGTGCACCTACGTATTTATACAAGAAGGTAGAGGTATGTATGCTAGCTAGGAATAGAGAATGCATGAAGATGCATGCAAGCTAGGAATAGAGAATGCATGTAAGAAAGCTAGGAATAGAGAATCCATGTATGCAAATTAGGAAAAGCCAATGCATGAGGATGCATGCAAGCTAGGAACTTCCAATGTTCAATCTACCATCATGAAGTTGGATTTTATACAACGATGCATAGATGAATGTAGGTTAGTTGGTAGGGTTACCCAATGGAGACTAAGAGGTTTTAGGTTCAATCCCTACCTTCCACCGTAGTGTGGCATATGTCTATGACAAAAACTATCCTTTCTTGAATTCTCCGATTCATTCGCTCGGCAATTCCATTCTGCTCCAGACTATAGGGTGCCATATATTCACGTCGAATGCCGCTGTCGGCAAAATTTGACGAAGTCTTCAGACTTGAACTCTCCCTCGTTGTCAGTTCAAAGGCATTTCAACTTTCCACCAGATTGGTTCGAACCATTCGGAAAAGATTGAGAACATCCGATCTTTGGTTTTGATCGAATAGGCCCACACCTTTCGAGTCAAATCATCGATAAAACTGACAAAGTACAAGGCACCACCGAGAGACTGATGTGGCAATAGGGTCACATGCATCCGAGTGGACCAAATCGACTAGACTCGATTCTCTTGATGCTGTTGTCAAATGTGAGGCGGCAATCTGTTTGCCATACTGGCAATGCTCGCAGAATTGATGATTGGAGGATGAGAGTTTGGGGATATATCTAGCTCTAGATAAGTGCGTTATGCGGGCCTTGCTGAGGTGTCCAAGTCGTCCATGCCATAGCAATGACACGGGAATATCCACTATGAACAAGTCATCCTCTCTGAGTGTGACATATAATGGGTATAGAGAATGTACTTTCGGTCCTTGAGCAAGCAAGAGATTCCCTCTATGGAGTGTCCACCCTCCGGATGAGAAGCCAACACCAATGCCGTCTTCATCAAGTTGTCCGACTAAGATCAATGGTCTTAAGAGCTCAGTCACATGTCAGACATTGTGTAGTACCAATGTAGAGCCGCTTGGAAGGTTGAGCTCTACTGTGCTAATTCCAATGATAGCATAGTGTTGCGAATTTTTGACTCGAATTGAGTCGGAATGTCGGGCCGAGTATTGCCGAAATCGCGATCGATGAAGGGTCACAAGATATGAAGCACTCGAATACAAGAGCCATGTGCTCGATTCCTTAGTCGTAAGCAGAACTTCTTATTCAATTGGGTTCTCAATGGATAGTATGTTCGGGTTGCTTGACAGTACTTCGGCTGAAGAGCCGACGTAATTGACCTCCTCATGTTGGACCCTTTTCTGATCCGCTTGCTGAGCTTTGTTGTTTTTGTATTTGAGTGCGCGACAATCGACTTTGATGTGCATGGGTTTCTTACAGTAGTTACAGATTCGATTATACCGGAGCTTGCTCCGACTTCGTTGGTTGTTCGGTTGTTGGGAAGACCTTCCTCGACTGGTCGATTGGTCGGTCAAACCTTGTACTACATAAGCATCGTTGGGCGAATCTTTTGCAAACGATTTCCTTCAAACTGCTTCAGTCATAATTGGACTCGTGATTGAGGAGTATTTGATGGCAGCACTCGATGCGTTGCATGCAGTAGTGATGAAAGTTTCCCACGAAGAGGGGGAGATTGCTCATGAGAAACATTGCTCTTAGTTCATCTTCGATCGTCGTCCCCTGGGCCACAATTTGGGAACTTAAACTTTTGTACTCATTTAGGTGTGCCTGGAGGAGTCATATTCTTTCATCCAAAGATTATAAAGGCACCGAATCAAATATATCTTCATGGTGGGAACCTTTTTTTCATAAGTGTCTGAAAGTGTCTTCCATAGTTGAAAGGTTGTCAAACACGATTGCACTGTGAAGTACCCGGACTCTGATAAGTGCATCCGAATTGTGGCGCGGACTATTCTGTCCAGCTTCTGCCACTCAATCGGCTTGTATCCTTTCAGAGCATTTTCATTTTCGATTGGGTCGATTTGACCCTTGACTATCAAATAGTCTTGCATTTGCTCCTTCCAGAAGTTGAAGTTCAATCCATCGAACTACCTTAGACTCATCTCTGATGAGCCATATGTGTTGGCTTGTTAGACTCTATTCGGAGTTGACTATAAACGTTGGTGGGATGTAGACTACTGGCTCACCCGATATTGTTCTAGTCGGATTCGAACATGAGTCGAGTCGATTTCGACTATTGGTGGATTCGATCCTAGGTGACTACGACCAATTGGCCTAGTCGAATTGGACCCGGATTTTCCGATTCGATTTCGAGTGTCAATTTCAAGATGTCGATCATAGATTATGTGCCATTTTTCTAGGTCGATTCTGCTTCGGTAACTGCAACGATGAGAGGGACGGAGCCAACTAGTCCTCCCGAATGTCATTTAGTCGAGTGAAGCATGGATTGGGGTTGTTCTCTGGTGCTCGATTTACTTTGAGAGGTTACAACAAGCAAATAGATTGTGTCTAACCTAGTAAAGCACGATCTCGAAGGCCGATTTGATGGAGATTCTACTTTGAGTGGCTGCAATCACAAAGAAGAGGTACAACTGACTAGCTTACTTTAAGAGTGATTCAGTTCAGTAGAGTGAAAATCTTCTGTTTTTCTTTCTCTTCGCAAGATGTGATCTTGAACTCAAATTCTTCAAGGAAGACGAAGCAAGAGTGCTGTTGAAGACTGATGACGGGTGGCGGCGAGTTGAAGAACCTTCGCTCTGATACCAGATGTTGAGAACTAAGACCGTAAGTGTGGAAACAACAACTGTAACACGTCAAGATGAAGATCACTGAGTAGGTAAGTCGAGGGCAAGATCGGAAAAACAGAATGAGAGAGAGAGAGAGAGAGAGAGAGAGAGAGAGAGAGGACACACAACGTAACAACTTATTCAGAAAAAGGGGGTTACATCAATGGAGGCAGCAACCCTCTCACAATAGCAACAACCCCAACAACTGGGTTACAAAGGCCATTATATACTAAGTGGGCTAGGGAAACTGCCCTTTGACATATTTACAGAATTGTCCTAAATCTAGTTGGTCGAAGATATAATGTGAATACGGCCATTATAGACTAGTATTCGACATTGAGTCGACATACTAGATGCTCTTGGCTAGCTGTAACGAAGCCTTTCGGTTGTTCCATGTAAATTTCCTCCTCTAGGTCGCCATGGAGGAAGTTTGTCTTCACATATAATTGAATTAGCTCTAGGTCCTTGGCTGCTACTACGTTGAGTAGGAATCGAATCGAAGGGTGGACATTTTCACCATTAGTGAAAAGATCTCGTCAAAGTTGACACCATATTGTTGTCGGAAACCCTTTGTGACTAACCTAGCCTTATACTTGGGACATGTAGAATCCAACGTCTCTTTGAGTCGATAGACCCATATGCATGGAAGAGCATGTTGGTTTTTCGGTAGTTCGACTAAGTCCCATCTCTTATTGTACCGAATGGAGGTAATCTTGGACTCCATCGCTAAGTGTTAGGTGGCCAAGTTAGCGCAAGCCGATGCTTCTTCATATGATGTCGGCTCACTGACGAACTTCGTGAAGAAGAGTCTGAGAGAGTAGCTCTACAGTGGCTGCGATAATCGTTTTGACTGTCTAGGGACGATTGTGCTCGCTGGATCATCACTGATGACCATCTCTTGAGTAGCCGATCCACTCTATGAGTTGCTACTTGGGTGAAAGCATGCACTGAATGGAAACACTATTATAGCTGCTAACATGTAACTAAAATGACCACAACTAAGTAGTTTTTTTATAGAAACTTTTTAGGGAGAGAGTCTTAAAGATACATATAATTTATTACGGGGATGGAAATATTACCATTTATGGTTCACATTTTAGTTGGTCTTTATTTGAGACCACATTCTAATGATCCCTAAAATTGCCAAGATATGCAAATTACATGCAGCTTTTAGCATAACTCATTAGTTATAAGGATACAACTAATTGTTCCGATTCCCATGCTTTCACCCACTTAGGCTGCTCTCTGAGTCAGCTTGTCCCGTAGAAGCGGCTTGCCATGTTGCCGCTCTCGTATGTTGTGATGGGTCGTCAAGAAGAGTCACGACGTCCGAAAAAGTGACTCTTCTGACTTCAATCGGCCTTTCAACCGGCTTGTACATTTCCGACTCATTGAAAACGATGTTCGAACTTCAGGCAGTTTTTCTGTTTTCTGGATCCTAGAGTTGATAGATGTATTCGCCTTCTGATCCATAACAAAGGAAAATGCATTTCTGGGATCATGGCTCAAGCTTTCAACAATCATCCTCACGCACAAGTGTGAATGCTTGGTGACATCATACATGTTGATTATGTGCACTTCATTAAGTAGCGTCTTGGACTAACCATTCAATAGTTCGGCGTTTTGCATCATGGCAACAATTTGCTCCTGAATTGTCCGATTCATTCTTTTTACAACATCGTTCTGTTCTGGACTATATGGGGTTGTCAACTCTCGTCTGATGCCACACTGTCGGCAATATCTAGTGAACTCGTCCGATTGGAATTCTCCACCATTATCCAATCTTAAGCATTTCAACTTTTGGCCTGACTGGTTTTCAACGATTGCTAGCCATTCTTGAAAGATCGTGAACACTTGATCTTTGGTTCTGATTGGATATGCCCATGCACACTTTTCTTGTCAAGTCATTAATAAATTTGAAGAAGTAGGAGGAGCCACCGAGAGACTCATGTGGCATTGGGCCACAGACATCCAAATGGACCAAGTCAAGGGGACTCGACTCTTGCGGCTTTGTGTTCGGGTGTGAGGTTGCAATCTGTTTTCCATATTGGTAGTGTGGTGGTCGGAGAATGAGAGCTTGGGGATGTATCCGGCTTTAGATAAATGCGTTATGTCGGCCTTGCTGAGGTGTCCGAGTCGTCCATGCCATAAGGTCGACATGGGGATGTCTACCAAGAATAGGTCACCCTCTTTGACAGTGACATATAGTGGGTACAATGAGTGTACTTTCGGTCCTCGAGCAAGTAGGAGGTTTCTTCTGTGGAGGGTCCACCCTCTTGATGAGAAGCCAACACAGATGCCATCTTCGTCCGGTTGTCCGATTGAGATCAAGTTTCTTGAGAGCTCAGGTACATGTCAAACATTGTGTAGTACTAGTGTAGAAAGGGAAGGTTGAGCTCTACAATGCCGATTCCAATTATAGCACAGTGCTGCGAATTTTCGACTCGGACTGAGTCAAAATGTCAGGCCGAATTTTGCCGAAAATGGGATCTATGAGGGGTCACATAATAGGATGCACCCGAATCTGGGAGCCATGTGCTCGATTCCTCAATTGTAAATAGAACTCTGGGTTTTCAATGGATAGTATATTAGGGTTGTCCGTCAATACTTCGGTTGATGAACCGACGTAGTTGACCTCCTCCTATCAGCCACCCTTGTGATCAGCTCTTTGAGCTTTGTCATTCTTTGCTTTAAGGGCACGGAAAATGGCCTTGATGTGTCCAGGTTTCTTGCAATAATTGCAGGTTCGATTATCCCAACACTTGCTCCGACTTTGGTGATTTGTTGGCGGTGGGGAAGAGCTTCTGCCTCGATTGTTCGGTCAGTCAGCCGAACTGTTGAGAATCAAGCTCAACTTGGTCTAGTGTGTGAACTCACATTGAGAGTGAATAGACACTCCAACAGTCAAGAGTCACCATTAAGTCACCACTTTGTATTCTAGCATTTAGTATGAGTCATAGAATCATATTCTATCACATATAACTTATGAGCTTTCACATTCCCCATGCTCCATGAGTCTTGTAGTTAATGAAGAGAGAGGGTGACTATATAAAGCACCCTCCTCCCACCTTGTATTATGTTGAGTCTTTCTCCTTTGTTATCGATGATGATGAGATGGTTCAAATATTCCTCGGCGGCCTCACACCGCGGTTCGGCGCGATGTGAACCGCCGTTCTAGCACGGGAGAAATCTCCCTCCTTCTTCGAGCTCCAAGCAATGCTATTGGTCGAAGAAAACCACGTGTGTACAAGGAGCAATGAGTCGGAAGGACACATGCTCTACACGCACTCGAACAGAGGAAGAGGATGCGGATGGTCGAGAGGCCGATTTGGCCAAGGACAAGGCGGACGAGGTCCGACCTACGATAACAACTCCCAATTTCGGCCGCAAAACGGAAGCCAACGAGGAACCTTCGCAAGAAGGGGGAGCTTCCTGTCCAGCCCAAACCGTCAAAACGCAACCGAATGCGGATATTGTGGAAAGCTCGGCCACCACGAAGAAGAGTGCCGAAAGAAGATGCGTGAATCAGCTTCCACAAGCCGACAACTCACGAATTACGCGCACAACTCCGACTACAAAGACCGTGGCGGAATGTATGCACACAACTCCGACCGTGGCGAAATGTACGGGCACAACTCCGACTACAAAGATCGTGGCGGAATGTATGCACACAACTCCGACCGTGGCGGAATGTTCATGATGAAACATAGAGCAAACTCTATGTCGGCCTCTACCTCAACTAGTGCCTCCGGTCCGGAATACGTATGGTTCGTCGATTCCAGTGCCTCGATCCATATGACATCGCATCAAGAATGGTTCCGAGAACTTCGAGAGCCGGACCGACCCGACGATGTCGAAACCGGGGATGACACTACACACCCGATTCGACACATCGGCAATGTTCCGTTCGGAAAAGAAGGTAAAAAATTACATTAAAAATGTCTTGCATGTACCAACCATTACGAAGAATTTGGTCTCCATCGACCAAATTGTAGAGCAAGGGATGCAAGTTTGATTTAATCAAGGTGGTTGCTTCATCAAAAAAGAGGGTCGACTCATTGCACGCGGACGAAGAGAGGGCTGAATGTTCATTCTCGACTCACACGAGATGAAATCGGCCATGTTCGCAAAGGGCATGAAAGACGACTCCGACATAGAGTTATGGCACAAGCGGATTGGCCATATAAATCTCCAAAAGCTCAAAGCAATGAAATCGAAAGGAGTCGTCATTGGACTCCCAACATCAAAAGAGAAGGAGATTGAAGGTGTATGCGAAGCGTGCCAATTCAGCAAGCAACACCGACACCCATTCCTGAAAGAGCGGAACGTGAGCAAAGGTCTACTCGACGTAGTCCATTCCGACGTATGGGGACCGACGTAGATGGCTACATTCGGCTCGTGCTGATATTACGTGCTCTTCATCGACGACTTCATCGAAGAAAGTCCGATCACGACCCGATTGAGCGAACCACAAGAGCCTTTGAGCAATCAAAGCACATCATGGCCTAGCCCGAAGATGGACAAAGGCAAGGCAAAAATGTCGGAATACGAAGACGATCGCTTCAACGACGATGAGTCAACTCACTCACTCGACAATGAGTTCGGCGGTTTCGAGGTACCAATCGGAGCTAAGAAAGCCGTTATCTCTACAAATGAAAAACTCCGCCGTTCCACTCGTGAAAAGAACCCCGTAAGCCGATTCGGCTACAACGATTATATGGCGTACCATTACGCCTTTATGATGAAGGTAGCGACAGTACGGGAGCCGGAAACCTTTTCGGAAGCCGCGAAGGACCCGCGATGGATTGAAGCAATGAATGAGGAGATGCAGGCACTACAGAAGAACGAGACGTGGGATCTCGTTCCCACCTCACCATACAAAAAGGCGATCGGATGCAGATGGATCTACAAGGTCAAGTATAACGCCGATGGCTCCGTAAACCGCTACAAAGCGCGACTCATAGCGAAAGGCTACGCCCAAACGCACGGAGTTGATTATGAGGAGACCTTTGCCCCGGTGGCAAAGATGATGACGGTACGGACCGTAATTGCGTTGGCCGCGGCGAAAGGGTGGCACCTCCATCAAATGGACGTCAAGAATGCCTTTCTACAAGGATAATTAGAAGAGGAGATGTACATGATACAACCACCTGGCTTCAACTCGAGCACCCATCTGAAAGTTGTTTGCCGACTCAAGAAGCCACTCTACGGCCTCAAAATCGGACAACTCCCTCTACATATGAAACGATTCCGCAAGTTCGATCGTCATCATCTTATATGTGGATGACCTAGTCATTGGAGGTGAGCATCTCGTCGAAATCAATAAAGTCAAATCCCTCCTCTCCGATAAGTTCGAGATGACGGACATGAAGGAGCTCCACTACTTCCTCGGCATCGAGGTAATTCGGACTCCGGCCGGAATCGTGATCTCTCAATGGCACTACATCCTCAATTTTTTATACAAGTTCGCGATGGCTGAGTGCAAATCCGCGGCAACCCCGCTCAATCGCAATCTCAAACTCGATGCGAACTCCGGCACCAAAGCATGTGAGCCGACCCAGTATCGGCAACTCATCGGGAGTTTGATCTACCTCACAATCACTCAACCCGATCTCAGTTATCCGGTCGGTCTCCTTAGCCAATTCATGCAAACACCGCGTGATACTCACTTGGAGTGCACTAAGCGAGTTCTACGATACGTGAGCGGCACAATGGATTACGACATCCTGTACAAGACCGCGATGCCAATACGACTCGAGGGGTACACAGACGCCGATTGGGCCGGCTACAAAGCCAATAGAAGATCAACCTCCGGATTTGTTTTCTCCCTCGGCAGCGGAGCAATCTCCTAGAGCAGCAAAAAGCAACTAATTGTCGCTCTTTCGAGCACAGAAGCGGAATACAGGGGCGCGGTAGTGGCCACATGTGAAGCCGTATGGCTCAAAAGGATACTCAAGGATCTGGGCGTACCCATCAAGGATCCGACTTTCCTTTATTGCGACAACATGAGCAGTATCTATCTGGCTCGGAACCCGGTGTTCCACGCGCGGACAAAGCACATCGAAGTCCACTATCACTTCATCCGAGAGCGCGTTCTAGCTGACGATGTTGACCTACCACACATTAGCACCAATCTTCAAACGACCGACATCTTCACTAAAGCCTTAGGAGCCGACAAGCTGTGGCAATTCATGACCGATCTCGGATTGACGATCCCTGACATGCCAAACTTGAGGGGGAGTACTGAAGACGCTACGCAATAACGCGTGGATTCCGCAACCACGCAACGAACACTACTGCGCAAAGCCACGAAGAAAGACGCAAGCCGAAGTACAGACTTCGCAACTACGCACAATGCAAGCTGGAGCACGGATTCCACAACTCCACATAAATGCGAGTCGACACGAGTCGACGCGGACTCCAGAACACGAGTCGAAGCGGATTTTGGATACCGTCTTAAACCGACCCGACTTGAGCTTGAGGGGGCGTGTTAAGAATCAAGCTCAACTTGGTCTAGTGTGTGAACTCACATTGAGAGTGAATATACACTCCAACAGTCAAGAGTCACCATTAAGTCACCACTTTGTATTCTAGCATTTAGTATGAGTCATAGAATCATATTCTATGACACATAACTTATGAGCTTTCACATTCCCCATGCTCCATGAGTCTTGTAGTTAATGAAGAGAGAGGGTGACTATATAAAGCACCCTCCTCCCACCTTGTATTATGTTGAGTCTTTCTCCTTTGTTAATATACTTTTACCTTGCGTATTCTCTATGTCTTATTCCTTCTCTCTCACTCACTCACTCACTCTCTCTCTCTCATACACACACATAACTCATATCTCTTCCGCTTCACAAGAATCTATCTCTTGATTCTTTACACAAACCTTGTACTACATAGACATCACTGGCCGAATCGTTTGCAAATGATTTCCTCCGAGCAACTTCCGTCACGATTGAGCTCGTGACTTCGGCTTATTTCACGGCAATAGTCGACAATGAGTTGAAGAACCTCATGCTCTGATACTAGATGTTGGAGTTTTAGATCATCAGTGCGGAAACAAGAACAACATATATGCTAAGAAGATCACCAAGTAAACAAGACAAAGCAAGATCAAAGAGATAGAGTGAGAGAAAGAGAGACAAAGAAAAGCACACAACATGTAATTGTGTTATTCAAACATAGAGTTATAACAAAATGGAGGTAACAAGAACTTGAGCTAGGTTACAAAACCAATTATATACTAATTGGGTTAGGGCAACTGCCCTTCGACATATTTATAGAATTGTCCTAAACCTAGTTTGTTCAAAGGGACAATGTGAGTGTGGCCATTATACTCTCGTATTCGAAAAGGAAGACCATTGTTGGATGAAGTCTAATCTTTGTCTTTCAACTCCATCGGATGCTCCCGGGAAGTCATCGTATTGGCTCTTTAGAGTGGTACAACTTCACTCCATATCTCCTGCAATAATATTGCGTGATGCACGGTTTGATTGGAGACCGTCTACACCGTTGTTTTTAGAGAATCCAAAGAGTTATTGGGTTAACCAATTCCAATACAACTTGAGCTTTGACATTAATAGGAGTTGAGTGGATTTTTTTGTCTATGGTGGAAAACAAGATCTCTTGTGTTTTAATCACCAACGTCATCCCCTCCTCCTCATGTTTGTACTTGTCAATTGGGGCCTGCCATGATAACCAACATACATTCCCCCAGTTTATTGTGCCTTGCACATGGCATAATTGCAATAGTTGGATAACCCCCCTTCATATTCGAATGGGTCTCTGGGCAATCCGACAAAGTGTGTTGGATTGGCTCTGTTGCATTTGGGCATGCTACACAATTAGGAGAGCTAAGGATCCCACGTTGCCACGATCCAACCGGTAGTGACCTATGTATTAATAGTCATTGGAACGTGGTAATTCACCTGTTTTATTCATCTTTGATGTTGGCTAATTTGTTGTGCTCACCTTCTTTTTCTATAGTCTATATTTACCTCCTCTTTAATGTTTCAACTCAACTTTGATTTTCTTGGGTCCTTCAGGCCATTCTTCACCATCGTGCTTCATATTTAGCTCAAAGATCTTTGTTGTCTACTTCAAGTGTAAAGAAATAACATTATAATGGATTAATGATTGTATTTGAGGGTATCTTTGAGTTAATCAAATTGTGAAGTGTTTTCTTGAGGTCTATTAAGCAAACAAAAAATATAAAAAATGATTTGATGTTTTCTTTATTTTGAAGTCCTTTATCATATTTAACATTTTGGCCCAATTGTCATTCTTAACAAACTATAACTTCCCTATGTGACAAGCTACATTTTATCCTAATGAATAACCCTCAAACATTACTAGGAGATACTTCACATATGTGGTACCTACTGGATTGGTTGACCTTTGACTTGGAACCCAATATTTTCTCATAGAGTCATCGGTTGAGGTGGCATGCTTGTATTTATCACAACGTGAGAAGTGGGACAATGAAGGAAAGAAATCGTGTTTCAAAGTATGCCAATAATATAAGTAATAATTCATGCCATGATTCTAAAGTCTAATAAAATGAACATGAGAAGAAAAAAGAAAAGTATTTGACACGCGTAAAGCAAGTTAAGGAATCATATATGACCGTGCAATTAGACTTGTTTTTGTCAATATTTCACGTATGTCCAAATGAACAGTGGAGATTTTGTCTCCATAATCAATTTAATGCAATCAAATGGTTCCTATTTAGCCACATGCAAAGTTTATGTCAGTCACAATATACAAAGTAGTGTGATTATAAGGGTTACGTGCTATAACATTCCAGACTTGAGCATATGCTTGATGGCTCTCTAACTTTATACATAATGTTACCCTATGCAATAGTTAATATCCACATTATGTATATGCATGGATATTACCATTTGGAGAATATGTTTTTATATCTCTATGTACCTACTTGCACTAGATAGACAATATGAGAGGATATGTATGTAGCCAAATGCCTTTTAAAATGTAAATAGAAAACTTTAAAAAAGACATCCGAAAATAAAAAATAAAAATGTAGTGATCATTTTTACTAGAGTTGTACTATCTCCAAAAACATACAAGAAATTGTACCAATTTTGGCATGCGTAATGGCAAGTTGCATAAAAAATAATGTTAAGCTTTAGTAATTACCAATGTTCATTACCTCGGTTTCTATGTAGGTAGACTTGGTCAAGGATTATTAATAGAGGGTCAAAATGCCCTTTGTAGGTGGGTTTGAAATACTCAATCTATCTAAAGTTGATGCATATATGCATATTTGGTTTTTGGTACACATGACAAAAATTTCATGACCAGATTTAACCCAAGTTTGGACCTGTTATTGATTCCTAAGTTATGATGTATATTTCTCTCCTAAAAAAGGAATGCAACCATTGTGCAAATCCCAACTTATAAAGCAATGCTTTAGATGATCTTAGAATGCAATGATCATTTCAAGTTGGTTACTCATATTGTCTTCGTTGAAATTTAACCTGATGTTTATTTCTTAGAAGATAATATAAGCACCGATGGGGTAGGAACATCAATGGTGCCACAATAGTCCACATGAGGTTTTTGTTATTACATGCATCCTTAATAAATGACCAAAAAATATCTTAAGGTAATATTCATTAGAGTTGCAAAAGATTGTCAACAACTCAACATACTCTGGCTTTAATATATGTAAATTGGTCCTACATATGACTTATTGTGATAATAAACTGATGGCTGCGTTATATAAATGAAACGCGAATCTTATTGTGCACATTTCGAAAGTACAAAGATATATAGAATTGTGGCTCAAGCAACATCATATATTCTTGCAGTTGGGTGAAATGTAACATCAACAATGGGGACTACAAAATGTTCCGCCTTCAAACAATGACAATAATTGTTTATTTTATATGCATATTATGAGATGAATATAATGATCATTGAGTTTGCAAAAAATTAAGGTTTTGTAACCTTGAAGCATTGAATTGACATTCAACAACAATCATATTACGGTTCGAGTAATTTGGTCAACTTAAATCAGACGCAACAATTCCATGTTCTTATCATCTCAAAAAGGCATTGGATTACTAGAAGGGTTCAACTCCTTGTGTTTCCCATGTTGATTAAAAAATAGAGCGAATGTATCATTATAAAACAATCATTCACATAAAAGCTAAAATAATATTCGTATAGAAGGAAATTTTACGAAAAGTTTATGTAACATGATACACCCAAAAACAAAACAAAATAATGAGATTGGGTAAGATCGTGTAGACACTTGTTTTTGTCAAGGCATAATGATTGGTGTCAATGGAACCGTCAACGATGGAGAAGTAATGTGGATTAGTTGAAACATCATACATAACGGTGACTTGATTGACTTGATAAACATGTTTTTGGACTAAACAGTGGACGTACACAAAGAGTTTTCATACATGTTTTTTAATTACCACCGATAATTCTATGGGCTAAAAAAAGGAGAATAAGAAAGAGTGTTCAAGGCATGCACGACTTGTTCAATACACTACCACAAAGGATCTTCGACCTTAGCCTTTTGGATCGTTCTAAATAAATATAAATGATAAGGTATCCGAATTTCAAAAGGGTTATCTGCTTATTTTTTAAATTGCCTATATATATGCTTGGTCGAAGTTGGAGTTCTAAAATCATATGAAGATTAACCTCGAATCATAAGAATTATTTGAATTAAGCTTTCTAATCATATATATCTTATGGTAATGATCTAGAGCTCAAATACAGAAGCATTTCGGGAATAGGAGAGCACACTTTTCGAATCTCCGATACATAGACGCGTGTCACGGGTAATCGTCTGAAGCATAGATCTTTGGGATGCTTTTCGTGACGATAAATGATACGTAAAAGAATGAAGCTAGGGATCATACATGGCAAATGATTGCACCGTGTATGTGTATATGCATGCATGTATTGTAGTGTGTGTGTATGTATGTGTATGTATGTATGTATGTATGTATGTATGTATGTATGTATGTATGTGTGTGTGTGTGTGTGTGTGTGTGTATGTATATACGTACGTATGTATATATGTATTGTATTGGGTGTGTGTATGCATGCATGCATGTATGTATGTATGCATGGATGTGTGCTTGTTCTGACATATATGTGTGTATGTATTGCCCTTTTTTCCTTTTGTATATGGACAAATATACATATGTACATGTATGTATTGAATCCAAAGCTCTTTCTTTACATGGTTATGCCCCCTTGATGGCAGGTAGATGGGAGAATCTAGCACCCATTGGGTGGCTGTGGTGGCCTTAATCCTTTCCATTGCCACCGTGGCTGCCGCCATTACGATCGAGGCTTGCCCTAATGTGGTGTGGGATGGCCGGCAAAACCGGCGATACTCCCGATGCACGGAGCTCGGCAGCCAAGGTGCGCGGCTCGCCTACTCTTACAATTCGCAGTCACGGCTCCTCGAGGTCGCATTCACGGGGCAGCTCTCGACGGCTCGAGGATGGGTTGGGTGGGGCATCAACCCCTCCAGCTGGGGCATGATGGGCTCCAGCGCATTGGTCGCCTTCCGAGCCGCCAACGGGAGCACCGTCCTCCCCTACAAGCTCAGCCCCACGGCCATCCGATCGAAGCAAGTCCGGTGCAGCCCCGTGGACTTGGCGATCCGGCCGGGTTCCCTTGGGGTTCACATCTCCGGGTCCGGTACCGTCTCCATCTTCGCGGCCTTGCTTTTGCAGTCCACCACTTCGATTAATTTCATCTGGAACCGCGGACCTTCCGTGGTTAACTTTTCGCCTCAGCCCCACACACTTCTCTCGGATGACCTCCACGGATTCACGTCCCTCGATGTTTCCTTTTAGCCATCTCGCTTGTGTGCTTGCCCGCCCGTATCGCCATCACGTTGTCCGGTGCAGTCTCATGATTAATAGAATGACTACTAGGAGAGCTTTCCTAGGGGCCCATTTGAAAATTGATGGATGACTTCGGACCGCTCTATTGGCATTCACACATTGTTACTCACTCCTTTGGTCTTCCGGGATGGCCACTTTATCAATTTGGTGAAGATAAATACTTTACTTAAGGAACTTAATGATATAGTTAAATCATGTAACTCAATAGCTACAAGATATATATGATGTGTCCAAAACCCACATTCTTGTCCAAGACGAAACATAATGTTTATTATATAAGACTATAGACTCTAGCCAACAACCAAGATATTGGTCACCTAGGTCTACATATAACCATTTCTAGAGCTGACCCGTATTAGGTCATTCTAATTGTCACATATTATTCTTCTCCCATAATTTCATGTAAAGTTTCTCTCTCCTGTTGTGAATCTTGTGCCAAAGTTATCACCACATAGAGTAATGTTGTAAATTCATCATCCATTCCTTCCAGAAAGCATAGGGGGCTTAATCATGTCCAAGGCTCCCAACCGTTTTGTGGCATAGAATGGCCTTTTGGTTCCTTTCATATTACACCTAATTCCTTCTGGCTCGTATTGTTCCTCTAACGTCCTCCCTTCATCTAGTACAATCATTTACCCTTTTTCTAATACAAAACCTTTATATGAGCCTTGAACACTTGACCTTGTCAAAGTTCTCAAGTTTGGTACATTGCTTCTAGTTTCATGACCATGCTCTTGTATACCCTTGTAAATTTAAATATATTTCATCGATGTGTATGTTGCCATGCATAACACCCCTAGGTATAAAGATCTCGCATATAAACCAAAGAATACGATATCCCTACCATGGTGTCCCGACTCCCACATCTCATTTGTATCACCCTATTCTTAATTGAAGGAAATTGTATAAGGAAAGATATGTACTTGTTTCTCATCAATTAAGTTTATATCCTTAGGTTTAGCTCAACTACCTCTTCACTTACCCTTTTATTAAATAAGGTTGTTTTGCCAATGACACTTGTCTTTACAAGGGTTTTAAATGGTGAGAAATTAGTGAATCATTCATTGCTACAAAAATAAAGCATGAATATTTTCTACTCCATTTTCCATGAGTTCATATTCCATATCTTGCCATGGATTATTATTACACCTATATTTTACCTACATCATTTTAACCTTTAGGTAATATGAATCATTTAGATGATCAAGGTGTTCTCAATTCTCTCATGATGTTTCTTGATTGTGGATGGATTCTTTATGATTTGAGGCAAGCAAATACCTTTCTTAAGCTCAATTCAACAAGGTTACTTTTCTTCGATCAAGGTACCACGATATTGTACAATGTGTTTAGGTAACTACTCTCTTTATATTTAAGGACGTTCTACGAATATAATAACAAGGATTTCCTTGTCCTTGAAATCCATACTTGCAATTTTCTTTGAATGCTTTCCCCCAATCAAAATTTTCAAGTTGCCATTTATCGAAACCTTGCTCTTCTTATCAAGTTGCATGTTACTTCTACCGACCTTTTAATCCCATTAATGTTGATGCACATTATTCTGTGGGAGTTGACTATGACAACTGTTGCTTATGAAAGGATTTACACAAGAAACAATATTATATCTTTACTTGAAACCTATTACAGAATTATATCGATAACATTGTTCCATGCATTATGACTTACAATAATATGTTTATAGATTTGTGTTGACACGAGTCTATAATACAAACTTTATATTTATTTGGACAATGGTTTTACATAGTTTGTGATGACATGTTAAAGTTTGACATAAACTTGTGGGTCATAATTAAACTCAATCTGTCATCCATCATTACAGCTGAGAGCTTTTATATTTGAACCACTTCTATCAAAATCACATCTATGTTTGAACTATCCCCTCTCTTTCTTACTAATATTAAACTATAATGACCAATAAATTAAAAGCTTTAAGAAATTAAATATCTACATCCAATCATCAATTGAACAAGGATACATCATGATCAGTGTTGCCTTTTGACGGCCGTTTTGAACGTTTTTGGCAAATTTAACTGTATATGAAAGTTAATTTTAAAATGAAACCGTCAATCTTGACGGGCATATGTTTTATGAAAACGTAAAAATGAAGGCTTAAAATTTCATAATACCGTCAAATTTTACTAAGACCAATACTATAGTAGTATAGTCCTAGGTAGTAGGAACAAATTGTTCAAGTTGCATTGGGAGTGTAGGAATTTGAAAGGCTCACATATGTCACTAATAACTATGTGTGTAACAAAAAGGTAAAAAAACTAATAGAGTCTAAATTATGAATCTTTACTTCCCTTTTCCCCCCTTTTCCCCCTTTTCCCCCATTTTCCCCCATTTTCCCCCATTTTCCCTGTTTGTTCGTTGCTCCCTCAGCCCTGCACCTTGCTGGAAGCTTGTTGCTCGTTGCCAGCTACTCATAGATTCAACATCTCCTGCAGCAGTCCTCCTCAACCATCTAAGGTAGCTCTCTCTCTCTCTCTCTCTATCTCTCTCTCTCTCTCTCTCTCTCTCCAATCCATTTTTGCTGCTAGTCTTTCCAGAATGACTGATATCATCTGAATAGTTGTGATTATTCATTCCTGTCTTATATGGTTGTGATATGTGCATCACTCGTAGACCTGAACACTGCCAAACAAAAATTCCAAGAAGCGATTCAAGTCACCATTATATGTAGATGGATCCGGAGGCTTTTATATTTCAATTTATGACTTTGACAACCAGCCTTCTCAGTGGATGGATACTATCTTTCTGCTTGTCTGAAATCAAAGTTAAGAAACTGATCTCTCGTCTTGCAGTTAGAAGACAGAATGTGCACGTTGGTCTACAGTTTTCTAATTGCACCCAATCTTCATTTTTTTGGACATACTTGGCCAATTTCTTGTATCTTCCTTTCAATTCTGTTTTCACTTTGTTCAGGTGCTTGTGCTACCTCTACTTCCTTTTGCTCTTCTACAAAAATGGCTGGAGATTTTGCATTACTCAAATAGTTTTGTGATTGTCATTACTCAAATAGTCACTTAAAAACTAACTGAAACAAGAGGGGGGAACATAACATTTGCACTGAAAAAGAAACAACAAAATGTACTGACCTCTTCCACAACGGAAGCAAAGTCTTAGATAACAAAAACACAATCTCCATGATTAAATAAACATTAGTACCTCATAGGTTTCATTCAACTCTCTGCAGAGGATGACACTCCACCAAATTGCAACCAAAAGTTCTCTACTTGATTTCAGCCCTCTGTAGTGGAAGAGACCACGCCAGATGCAACAGACACATTACTTGAATCCAAACCACCAGTACTAACACCACCTTTCCCCTCACCTTGATTGTATACATGCTGAGCAGTGCCTTGAGAATGGTCATCATAAGTGTTTCCATAGCTTGTCGAGTTTCCATAGCCTTGTTGAGCTGAGGTAGGGTGAGCATAACCAGATTGTGGTGGAGGAATAGACCCTTGAATAGCATAGTTTGGTGGGGGTTGTATTGGCCCCTGACTACCATATAATGCACTTGATCCTGGTTGTGAAGCTCCATAGCTAGAAGGTTGTTGGCCATAACTACTTGGTTGTCCATAATTAGTTGGCAACGACCCTTGAGTACCATATCCTTGAGTATTATATCCAGATTGAAGTTGTCCATAACCACCTTGAGAAGAACCACCAGATCCTGTTGAATCCTCTTGAGGGGGATACCCTGGTTGAAAGGAACCCCCTTGCCCATAGGTTGGAGCAGATTCTTGTTGGTTATAGCTCGTGAGTTGATGTTGACCATACCCAACTTGTTGACTTGTTTGGCCATATTGATTAAAACCTGGTTGTTTAGCAGCTTCTTGATTAGGCACTGGCTGGAGATTTTGCTCTTCCGGTTGATTTTTCTTCTCCAGTTTCTGAAGTATGTTGGTTTTGTTATTCGCTTAGCCGGACAAGGCCTAACACAAGGTGTCACGGAGACACTTCGCCAAAGGGTGATTACGGCATAGGATTAAGATTCAACGATTACACCGACTTACGTAGGTTACACGATTAGATTGCTTTGGTTAATTACACGCGTAAGATATAACAGTGATTACAGAACGGAAATCAAGACAGAAGTATAAACATCATAATCTCTATTAATTATCCGCTGTCATTACAATAGGGTCCGGGCCTTTAAATAGGTTATCAGAATCTCTATTAATTATCCGCTGTCATTACAATAGGGTCCGGGCCTTTAAATAGGTTTCCGGCCCGTAGTACAAAACGGTGCCTCTCGCACCTATTCGGGATCCGTCCGGATCTGGAACGGCATACCGTTTCCAGTCCGTCCGTCCACACTATGCTCATTTACAACCATATCTAATTAATTCCTTCACTCCGTATTTTGGACTCCTTGCCGGCCGGTAACACATGGCACGCCCGTGGGACAGTACCTTGTACGTCGAACCCTTCTCGGCCCCTTCATTGTTCACCCAAATTGTCCAAATTACTTTGTTCAAGAATTTCCGCTTGTTCTTCCGGTTGTGGTTGTTGCGGCTGTGCTTGCTGCTGCTGCTGTGGTTGCGGTTGGGACTGAGGTTGCTCCGACTGCTCTGCTTGCTGCTGCTGCTCCGTTTGTTTCGCTGACTCCGGCTGCTCCGTTTGTCTCTCTGGCTCCGGCATCTCCGTTTGACTGCTTCCGGTCCGGTCTCCTTCCAGTAACGGTTCCTCATCACTGAGGTTGACCGTAACTGGTTCTCGTTCTTTCTCTCCCCGGATCCGGGACCTCTCGTAGCTTTCAAACTGGATCTGCGCCTCCAGCCTGTCGTCGTCCAGCTGAGCTACAAGTTGCCGGACTTGCTCTAGTTGGTCCTCTGCCAAGGCTTGAAAGTCTTCGGCAAGCTCATCCCTTATGCCGGTGAAGTCTTCGGAAGTCAGCATATAGCAATCATCTCCCTCCTTCCGCCGGTTCTCTACGTCAGCCCGGAGCAATTGGAGTTCCGCCGCGTTCGTGGCCCATTTGGTCCACCATTTGACGGAACCGTTGTCAATCAAGCTCTTGGTCTGGTTCAACCAGGCCCGCATTATATCTTGGATGCGACTTGCTCCCATTTGAGCTCTGCTTTCCACCACTTGTCGCTCCTCCTTCAACTGCTTGATGAGGGTTGCCGTGTCCTCCGCCTGCTCTCTGTAGCGCGTCAGCTGCCCTTGATATGTCGTTTGCAGCCTCTGCAGTACCTCCGCCGCTCTTTCTTTTTCCGCCTGCTGTTGCCTGAGGAGCTCTGTCCGAACCTTCTCCGCCTCTTCCAACCGTCTTCTGTTTTCCGCTTGTTCCTTGGCGAATGCGGTTGCGGTCCGATCAACTGCTTGCCGGAGCTCATCCGTCCGTTCCTTGTGCTCCGTTTGCAACCGTTTATACTCCCGGTGCAATTGCTCAAATTCCTCCGTTTTTTGTTTGAGCTTGCCGTTGAGCTGGCGATGGTTCCGGTCCTCCCGGTCCTTTACCTGCCGGAGTTCCTCCTTCAGGCGCTCTACTTCTGTTTCGGCGTTCCTCCGGAGCTTGTCCTTCTCTTGCAGCATTTTCTCCTTTTCCTCCTTGAGCCGGTCGTACGCTTGGTGGCCTTTCCGTAAGCTCTCCTCGGCCCGACGTAGATTCTCAGCAGTCTTTTGGAGTTCTGCCTCCGCTGCCGTCTTCAATTCTCTTTCGCGGCTCCTCAGCGCTTCTTGGGCAGCAAGCTCATCCTTTAAATCCGCAAGCTCTTGGGCTTGTGCCGCATTTCTCCCCGGAACGGTTTCCGTTGCCGGGGTCTGATTGCTATGTACAGGTTGATCTGTCGCTTTATTCTGTACATTGCCCGGAGTCACCGGTGCTTGGACTTGTGTTGTCAAAGCCACTTGCGCCATTTTCCTTGTGACCCTGTCCAAGTCTTGTTCAAGGCTCCGGATTCTGGACCGGGCCGTCTCTAGATCTACGGTTGTGACGAGTAACCGTTCCTGGTGCGCTCTCTCTTCCGCCTCTATATACTCGACCACTCCGGCGATTTGCTCGCCTACCCACCGTAGCCACATGCTACTGGTGCCTTGTTGCTGTACTGGTCGGGTCGGCTCATTCCCTGTGGAATTGTCTGGCCTGAGTGCCTGCATGTGCCGTTCTGGTTCTACTCCTTGGCCGCCGTGTGCTCTGGCTGGGCTCGCCGGCTGTTGAATTCCGGTTCTCGCCGTCTCCGGAGCCGTTGGACTGACTTCTTCTATAGAAGTCGACAAGACCGGTTCCCTACGGACCGGTTCCGGTTCTTCCCTTGTGGTTTGCTCAGGTTGAGTTGGGGGCGTTTCTGCCTCTCGCGGGTACGACCGCTCCCCTCCTGTCTCGGCGGTCCTACTTCTTAACCGTCGTTGGAGGTGCTCTTCTGGCTCCTCCGTTTCCTCTTCCTGTGTCACGGCATGTTTCTGTGCCGTCAAGGGTTCCGGTTCCTTCTGTCCCGGTCTCCGTAAGGTTATCTTGACGGGTCGGACCGGTGACACCTCCTCCGGTTCTGGGGCCCGTTTCTTCCCTTTCGTCGCCTTCGACGCCAGCAGCTGCTGTCGTTTGGACGCCGGCTTCGAGGTGCTTCCTTCCGATACTCTTGGCCGCTTCTTTGGCTGGACGGTCTCGACCGGCGGCACGAGCAATGTTATCCATTGAGCTACGGCGTGCCACAGCTTCCGGCCCTCCTTGCCGTCCTTCCCCCGTACCATGTCGATTGCCATGCACAACCCGTCTGCAATCAACACCGGCCAGTCCACCTTGACCCCTTCATAGGTGGCTATGATCATCCCTGCCCGATTTTTTGGCATGACAGGGGGTCGGGGGTACAACCGTACTCATGGAGCACTCGAGCTATCTCCCTGAATAGCGGATCTTCGCCGCCCTGCGTCCGATAGCCTTTGCCGGCAACAGAGTACTCACCGAAATATCGGGTGAGTTGCTCCGAGGTTGGGTTATCGATCTGAAAGATTCCTCCCTCCGGAAGGCCTGTTAGCGCGCGGATCGCTTCCTCGGTGATGACCTTTGTGGCGAGCTCTTTGATGACCCGGTCGGCTTCTCTGTGCGGCGGTGCCTCCATGATGGCCAAGAACCCCTCCAGTCCGTTTTGCCTGAACCATTTCCTGGCCGCTTCCGACAGCGTTTGTGGTTCCATGTCTGCTTCAAGGTCGAGGGAAGATGGCGAGGTAGAGTGGTGATGAGAGTAGGAGCGAGAGAGAGAGCGTTCTGAGCGCGGAGGTTCTCTGTGTGCAGGTTCGCGTTTGCTCAGCTTCCACTGTCTTGGTGCTTCTGTGCTTCTTGGCTCGCGAAATGAAAAGGTCTCCATGCGTTCTGCTTCTTCTTTGTGCGTTTTGGCGCCTTTTTCGAGCATGCACACGTCGTGTACCAATTTAGTATTAAGTAGCGTGGCGTCTCTTAAATGCCCACTACGTACCTTTTCGCGCCTCGCTTTCACACCCGTTCATACCTCGATTTTTAATGATTTTCTTTCTTTTTTTTTTTTTTTTTTTTTTTTTTTTTTTTTTAAATTTTTAATGACGGTGTGTGACCTTACACATCCGTAGGTCCCTTCGGACCCTGACCGTTTGCCTTACGGGTTGCCGTGTCTTCCTTCGTCGCTACTACGGGTTCCCTGTCGTCTTTTTCTTCCGGATCGATCCGTACCGGTCCCGGACAGGTTCCTGGTATAGTGCCGGTGAGCTGCATAAACGGGTTCTTTGGCATCGGTCCTTTATAGGGCTTTAGTCGAAATCCATTCACCCACTTGCCTACTACTTCCCCGGCAAGTGTCCCTATCTGATAGGACCCGTTGTATTCCCTTGTCAGCCAATAAGGGCCTGTCCATCTGAACCGGAGTTTACCCGGCATCTTGCCCATCCTCGTTTGGAATACTAGCACCGGCTTTCCGATTTCGAACATTTTCTCATTACCTTTCCGGTGACGGTCAACGAACGCTTTCCGTCGTCGTTGCTCCAGTTCCATGTGTAGGATGCTGGCCAGCCGTTGCTCCTCCAGTTCGCATAGTGCTGCTAGCCGCATTTCCTCCGACTTCTTTTCATTCAGCCGTTCCCGTAGTTGGATCCGTAAGCTTGGTACCTGAAACTCGACCGGCATGACCGCTTCTAAGCCGAATGCTAACCGGAACGGCGTTGTCCGGATACTCGTTTTGTATGCCGTTCTGTACGCCCATAGCGCACTATGGAGCTTTGTGTCCCAGTCCGTCCGGTTTTCATTGACAATTTTGCGGAGAATGTTCTGCAGCGTTTTGTTGGTGGACTCTGCTAACCCGTTCGCCTGTGGGTAATACGGTGTGCTTCTTTTATGGACCACGGCATAGAACGTTGTTAAGCTTTCCACTACCTGGCCGAGGAAGTGGCCTCCTTGGTCGCTGATTAATTCAATCGGACATCCATATCGGCACCAAATGTTTTCGTACAGGAATTTTGCTGTGGATGACGCGGTGTTGTCTCTCAGGGCCTTAGCTTCCACCCATTTCGTGCAATAATCCGTTGCCACGATGACATAACGATTACCCGTTCTCATTGCCGGTGGCTTGAACGGTCCGACAAAATCCAACCCCCACTTCTGGAATGGCTCTAGTGGAAGTACCGGTTGGTGTGGCATCCGTGCTTGCTCCGTAGGCTGGCCCATTCGTTGGCATAGGTCACATTCCTTAGCATACTTGACGGCATCTTTTAGCGTCGTGGGCCACCATAAGCCGCTCTGCCATACTTTCCTCGCCGTCGCTTCCCCGGCATAGTGTCCTCCGGCAACCCCACAGTGTGCTTCCCGTAAGATTACTTCTTTCTCGTCACTACGGACTGCCCGTCGCCATATTCCATCTGCTCCTTTGTGGTAGAGAGTATCCCGTAACAGACAGAAATTGCGGCTCTGCACCGCTAGTCGTTTCCTCTCGTCCCGGTTCATTTCCTCCGGTGGCAGACCCGTGCTTAGGAATTGGTGCATGTTTGTCAGCCATTTATCTTCTGATGCCACCGTGTCGTCCGCTGCCGTTTCCGGGGTGATACGGAATAACTCCGCGTCCGGGAATTCATCCGCTACTCCGTCGCCTGGTTCTCCGGACTCTAACCGGCTCAGGTAGTCTGCTACGGCATGCTGGATACCGGGCCGGTGAAAAATCTCGAATTCGAACTCCTGCAACAGTAAGGTCCAACGGGCCAACTTACCGGTCAGGGACGCCTTGGAAACTAAGTAGAGGAGCGCCGAGTGATCCACATGGAAGGAGAACTTCCTTCCCAATAGGTAGTGACGAAACTTTGTTACACTGTAGATCATGCCCAGAGCCTCCCGTTCCGTCGTTGAATAGTTCTTCTCCGCTTGGGACAGCTTCCGGCTGGCGTAATATACCGGCCGGTACCATTTGGGCTCCGTAAGCTGCATTAAGGCGCTGCCAATAGCGATGTCGGACGCGTCCACGAACACGTGAAATTCCTTGCTCCAATCCGGAGGCTGCACGACGGGTGCTTGTGATAAAAGAACCTTCAGGGCATTGTATGCCTTATCCTCCGTATCCGTCCATTGGAACGGTGTCCGATGTACCGCGGTGTGTAATGGTGTCGCCAAGTCCGCCAAGTGACGGAGCATCCGGCTGTGCCACCGGATTTGTCCTAGGAATCGGCTTAGTGCTTTGGCCGTTTTCGGCGCCGGTGCCCCTAGTATGGCGTTTACTTTGTCCGGGTCGACCGCAATGCCCTCCTTACTTACGATGTGTCCCAGCAATATTCCACTTGAAACCCCAAAGATGCATTTTGCTGGATTTAAGCTTAGCCGGTATAACCTACACTTTTCAAGGCATAACCGTAGGTGCTGCAAATGGTCTTTTCCCCGGCTATAGACTGCAAAATCATCCAGGAAAACTTGCATGAAGGCAGGGATGTATTCGCCGAAGATCTCCATGATGATTCGCTGGAAAGTTGCTGGTGCCGTTTTTAGGCCGAACATCATGACTTCGGCCACGAACACCCCCCATTCGGTAACGAACGCTGTCTTTTCCTGGTCGTCCGGGTGCATCCGGATTTGATTGTACCCGCTGAACCCGTCTAAAAAGCTATAAACTTCATGACCGGCGACGGCATCCAGTACTCCGTCCGTGAACGGAAGAGGGAATGCATCCGTAATTGTGGCGGCATTTAGTTTCCTGTAATCAACACACACACGGATTTTACCGTTCTTCTTGGGGACGACGACGATGGGGCTCAGCCACGTCGCTTTCTTTACCGGCCGGATGAAGCCCACTCTTAGGAGTTTGTCGATTTCCTCCTTCACTTTGGCGGCGTAGTTGGGGTTCATTCGGTAACGTCGTTGCGCCACTGGTTTCGCGTCCTTGCCTAGGTGGATCTGATGCTGATATAATTGAGGGTCCAGCCCTCGCATGTCTTCGTATGACCAGGCGAATACGTCGCGAAACTCCGTGAGAAGTTTGATCATCGCCGCTTTATCTTCCGGCTTCATTTCTTTGGCGATGTGTACCGGCTTTGATTCGTCTTTGCTTCCTAGGTTCACTTCGTCGAGCTGGGATGCTTTTACCCTTTGGGAAACGGCCATTTCCCGTTCCAACGCTTCCTGTGCTTGCCGTAATTCCCGAATCGCATCTTTGTCTGGTTCGGCTTCGGTGTCGTCCCGCTGCGGCAAGTATGCGGCTACGGCTTCAGCTACGTCAATCTCGAAGAGTGGTACGATCTTCGGATGTTCCTCCAAGTACCGGGCTTCTTCGTCGTCCGCCAATCCTTCAAGCATGTTCACACATTCCGCATACAGCGGTGTGCACTCCTTACCGTTGCTCGTCCGTGGTTGTGTCGGTACCCGGACCTTGGCTTTTCCGCGCCGGAAGGTAATCATATTTTTTCGCCAATTTTGCTTGATGTGTGCTGTTTTCAACCATGGTCTGCCCAGCAGCAGTGGGTACGCGCCTTGCGCCTGTAGCTGCAGCACTACAGCCGAGATGTGAAATGTGTGGCCTCCTATGGTGACTTCCAATTTCCGTATTAAGCCCGTCGGCCGTACAGAGCTCGTATCCGCCATCCGTAGCCAGAACGGACATGGCTCCCATTCATGTATACCCAAGGCATCACACGTGCGAAGGCTTATTACGTTCACTCCGGAACCTCCATCGATTACTGTGCCGGGAAGTTCGTGCCCTTTGACAATGGCTGTGATCACCGGACTACTAGTGTCCACCACCGTCGGTCCCTCCTCCGGATTCGAGAAAAGGACTGGTGCTGGTGGAGCTATACCGTCTGTCATGACCGTTTTTAGTCCTTCTGTGAATCGCGGCACGAGCTGCAAGAGTCTTCCTAGTGGTAACGTGATCTGACATTCTTGTAGTGCTTGCCATGTCTCGTTTTCTGGGTGGCTACCGCCGGCACTCCCTATGGTCTTCGCCTTTTGCCGTTCCGCGTCCGCGACGTTTCTTTCATTGGCTTCCTTCACCCATTCCGTCGCCTGTTTTCGTATGGCCTCTTGTGTTTCCCATTCTTTGGCCATGCCTTTCGACCGTGTGGTTACTTGCTGTAAATCCGCCACCTCCGGAACCACCATATTAACTGCTGGTCGTTTCTCGTAGCTCTTTACCGGGCACTGGTTACTGTAGTGGCCTTCCTGCCTGCAGTAGTAGCAGTACTCTTTACGGGTATTGCTGGATTCAGCATTGCTGTTAGCCGGAGTCGGTCCCGTAGCGAGTGGTGCGTTCTGTGCCGGTTGGCTCCTTGGGGTTCCATGTTCCGGGTCCTTAGGGTGACCACCTTTCTTGAAATTTCGTTTCTTATTATTCTTATGTTTATTTCGGTAGTCCGGTCGTGGTGGATCGTAAAATCGGCCGTAGTCCTCCTGGTGCCTTCGGTAACCAGGGGAATGGTCTCTGTCGTATTGCTCGTGTCGCCTGTTGGGCTCTCGATAACGGTCCGATCGCTCATACCGGTCGTAGTTATCACGCCGATTCCCGTACCGGCCATCATTCTCTTGCCTGTCTCCGTACCGGACATCCTGTGCCGGTCGGTACCGGTTCATTTTTTGCCAACGATCTTCATCTTCGTGTTGGCTGCTTCTTGGCTCGATTCGTCGGACGGGTGGTGCTTGTCGGTTTAACAGGTTATACTCGCACCGGTCCGTTGTATGACTCTTGGATTGACAAATCACACACTGAGTGCGCATGGTGCACTCTACTGCCGAGTGTCCGGCATTCAAGCAGATTGTGCATTGAATTGCCTGCCGGAACCGGAGATCTTCCTCGGTGGGTAACGCCCGTTGCAGTGTTCCCAGCGTAAGCCATGAGCTTGTCTTTTCCATCTCTCTGACCCGGTCAATGACCTGATCGATGGTGCATCCTCGAAAGTCGATCACCGTACACACCGTGCGTAACGGTTCCCGGAGTGCGTTTAAAAATATCGTCCGTAATTCCTCCTCCGGGGGTGCACGGGCAAGCTGGCTATGCATTCGTTGGAAACGGATGACGAATTGGGGAATGCTTTCCCCTGCCTCCTGCCGGATCGTATAAAACAAGCCCACCATTGTCGTCTGGTCGACCTCCTTGTGGAAAAAATGCAAGAATTTTGCTTTTAATTCTGCAAATGTTGTGATGGTCGCCGGGTCCTGCGACCGCCGCCATCGTGTCGCTGGTCCCTCCAACGTGACTCCGAATTCCGCTATCTTCGAGCGTTCTTCTTCCTCCGGTGTCATTCGCTGGGACGTGTGATTTGCTTCCCATGTCTGCTCGAAGTCATCCACATGCGCTTCCGCATCCGGATCATCGCGGTACTTTGAGTATTGGAACGGCATGTCGTCGTCCAGTATTAAGCCGCGGTTTAGTGGCGTTTGTTGATATTTTTCCGGTTCTTTCTCCGGTTCCACTTCCGGTTCTTTTGCCGGTCCTTTTTCCGGCTCTTCTTCCGGTACCTTTGCCGGTCCGTTCGTCGGTGTTGGTGGCTTTGCTTCTTCCACTTCCGGTGTTGGTGGGTTGACGGCTTCCGTTTGCGGTTCCGGATAGCCCTGGTTGAGCGGTTCCGGTTCTGGAGTCGGCACGGTATCCGACCCGTCGTCTTCCGGGCCGCCGGGGGTATCGTTGCTGCTCCGGTAGTTCGTGTGCACGCTGTATCCCCCTTCGAAATCCGATTCGTAGGCTGAAAAGGCTTCTGCCTCGTTTTCTCCGCTTGCCAGCGCCTCCAGGAGTCGTTCGGTTTCCCGGAGACTACTTAGACTGCTTCCGTCGTCCTGGTCGCGAGTTTGCCGTAACCGGAGAGATTCCTCCACGACTCTCCGGATCTCGTTGGAGAACGAACGATCCGAGCGAATTTCCTGCGCTGCTTGCTGGAAAGTCTCACGCCGTCTTTGCCGTTCGGCGATGCGTCGAGCTCGGTCTGTAACCAAGTCGTGCGTTGGTCTAGTCATCCATTACCGTCGTTCGCTGCGAGAAAGCAGGATCGTGGTCGCCAAAACTGTGTTATTCGCTTAGCCGGACAAGGCCTAACACAAGGTGTCACGGAGACACTTCACCAAAGGGTGATTACGGCATAGGATTAAGATTCAACGATTACACCGACTTACGTAGGTTACACGATTAGATTGCTTTGGTTAATTACACGCGTAAGATATAACAGTGATTACAGAACGGAAATCAAGACAGAAGTATAAACATCATAATCTCTATTAATTATCCGCTGTCATTACAATAGGGTCCGGGCCTTTAAATAGGTTATCAGAATCTCTATTAATTATCCGCTGTCATTACAATAGGGTCCGGGCCTTTAAATAGGTTTCCGGCCCGTAGTACAAAACGGTGCCTCTCGCACCTATTCGGGATCCGTCCGGATCTGGAACGGCATACCGTTTCCAGTCCGTCCGTCCACACTATGCTCATTTACAACCATATCTAATTAATTCCTTCACTCCGTATTTTGGACTCCTTGCCGGCCGGTAACAGGTTTCCCCTACTTCCTTTTGCTCTTCTATACCCTTTGATTTCTCCAGCTATAATATAGGTATATATATACGATGAAATTTCTTCGAGAATTCACAAATAGTTTGTTGTAAATAGGTGAAAAGAAATCTCCAGAAATTCAATCCAAGGAACTGAGACGATAGATCAAACCCTAATGGTGAGAGTCTCTATAAATAGAAGACCCAAATTTAGACCAAAACAAGCAAACTAAAGAAGCAAAATTTAGTCAAAAAGAAGATGAAAGTGAGAAATTACATTTATTCTCTATTTCTCTTTTCCTTTTTTATTTCTTTTATTCTCGACCTTCAAGCTCTGTCCAACTCGCAGTGACGAAAATACAAACAGCATAAAAACAAACCAACAAATAAATAAATAAATTCAAGGAAAATATTTCCTCTTGGAATTTGGAAGAATAATATCTGTTATTGGGTTAATATTATTACAAAATACCCTTTGGTGTAGTATCACGTAATTACAGCTGATACCCTTCGTATTTTTGTTCTAAATTCTAATACGTGACTCCCCCCCCATTCACACCTTAACATCTGAGTTTGAGCCTCGTCCATTGACTTTTTTCCTATTCCCGATGCTCCACTTCAAACCCTTGTTGTTCTGATCCACCCAAATTCTTTTACTAGTCCATCAAAACTAGTATTGCTCTCCTCTTTAAGGGCAAAAGTTTGGGAATTATATTCATGTAAAATCTCATTGCCCAACAGGTCATAACTAATATGTATGGGTTTAATGATGCTAGTGATTGTTTTGAACTGATGGTATGATCTTTTCTTACATGACCCATTTCTTCTTATTCAGAATAATTATGGCTCCTAAAAGAAAAAACCAACGAACCATCAGTGCGATGTTTGCATGGAAACCACCCAACGATACCAATGACATAAATCTAAACAATGATTTAAATGAGGATATGGATATGTTTGGGACTGATTTAGAGAGTTTAACTCGAGAGAGTTGTTCCTCTAATATAACTAAAGAAAAGCCTAAGAGAAAATTCCGTGAAGCATGGAGAGATAAATTCCCATGGATAAGATGCATTGTGCAAGGAGACAAAACATTAATGAAATGTGCATGGTGTGAGAAATACGCTAGTCCTGGGCCTTGGGGTCTTGGTTTTGGATGCATTACTTTGCAACTTGATGCAATTTTGACCCATGTCAACTCAAGTGGTCATAAATTATGTGCATCAAAGTGGATATGTGATGTTGAAGGGAAAGCAATGTCCATCCCAAAGCATGTATCACAATTAGATGATATTAACAAAAATAAGGTCATAACAACAATGAAACTCATGTACTTTATTGCAAAAAAAGATTTGTCTATCGCTACATACCAAGAATTATGTGATTTGGCTGTGCTACTAGAGGTGCCTAATATGCCTAAGCAACATGATTATATATCTTATACTAGTAGATATGGGGGATATGAATTTTTGGTTGCCTTCGGGAAATATCTTCTAGAAATTCAAAGCTCAAACCTAATAAATTCCCCATACTACTCTTTGATGCTAGATGAAAGTACTGACAATGGATTAGAGTTGCATCTCATTATGTATGTTACATATTTGCAATGTGGTGGTTGTGGGCCTAAGCAAACTGAATATATGGGTTTGCTGAAAATTCCCAATGGTAAAGGTAGAACTATATATGAACATGTTAAGCATCTATTAGGCGATCGATGCCTCAACATGAACAAGTTGATCGGATTGGCAACTGATGGTGCATCATCAATGATTGGTAGTGAAATTGGAACAGTAACATTAATGAAAAATGATATCCCAAATTTGGTTGGTGTACATTGTATTGCTCATAGAGAAGCATTGGTTATTTCAGATGTATCTAAAGATATCCCTGAGCTCATTCTTGTAGAAAAAATTGCAAATAAGGTATATGCATGGGCTAACAATAGTACCAAAAGGACACATGAAATTTTAGAGCTCTTGGAACAAATGCAATTGGATGCTCATAGACCATTACAAATTCATAATATTCGTTGGTTGTCACGTGGTCAAGTCATGGAAAGACTAGTGAGTATAATGCCTGCAATACTTACTATTTGGAAGAAAGAGAACTTAAACGAGTGGTATAATAAAGCTTGTATCTATAGTGTGCAATTTTGCTTTTGTATGATGGCTGATGTGTTGCATTTGATGAATATCTTGAGCTTGAAACTTCAAAAAGAGAATTTGGATGTAACTTCAATTGGTGCAGAAATTGATATTACAATTTCTAATTTGCGGAGGTCTTTCTTGAGAAATGACACATTTGCGGATGGAACAATGTATTTATCCAAGTTCTTAAGATGTTCTAAAGTTGGGTTTTTGGAAATAGAGGATAAAGATGGCGTTACATATAGACATGAACTATACTTCAAACAAATTCCTATGGATAAAGCAAGTCAAAATGATCCAAATCCCAATATTGCAAAATCTAAGGGAATGAGGCCATTTATAGATGGATCACTTGAAAGTTGTATTAAACTATCTCAAAATTATGTGCAAAATGTTATTGATGGACTAAATGCAAGATTCCCTGACTTAAGCCTCTTCAATGCAGCAAAATTATTCAGCCCATGCCATTATGCAGATGATGATGTGATTAGGGATAGTAAAGCAAAGACATGGTTGGGAATTTTGATTTCTCACTTACAGCCAAATGTTGATGTCAATGCATGTCCTCAAATTTCACATGATGCAAAGGCTTGTGAAATGGAACTCTATAGGTTTGTTGACACTTTACGTTTAAATTGTGAAGGCTATACTATGCATGAAGCTTGGCGTATGTTTTGCAAAATGAAGGATTGGCAAGATAGTTTCCCTCATTTGATGAAATTATGGCAAGCTACTTTGGTTATTCCTTCTAGCACAGTTTCGTGTGAGAGAGGGTTCTCTAAGCAAAATCTCATCAAAGAGATGAAAAGAAATCGATTGAATATAGAGCATTTAGATGATTTAATGCGAGTCTCATTGAATGAGCCACGCATTGAAGAAATACAATGGGATCGTGTACATGAAATTTGGAAAGATGCAAAGGATAGAAGGATATAATATATTGTTTCGTACAAATATTCGATGTATTTACTTTTTGAAGGGCATTTTTTTTGACAAACCGTCAATTTGACGGGCAAAATTTTTGGAATACCGTTCTCATGACAGGCAATGTTAGCCGTCAAAAGGCAACACTGATCATGATGGTAGCACAAATTTCATTTAAAAATATTTTCAATGCACTTTCAATTGAAACATCGTGTTTGGGCTCCTCTATATATACCTCTATAGTGCTATTACAAATCATAGCAAATGCCAAAATTTGATTTCTAAATAATGTTGACATCTTCATCTAAAAACTACATTGCATTATTGATAGGAAGTTCATGTTGGCATGAGATTAACCATGGTTCATGACATGCATTCCTCTTAGATACAAATTTGAATACACTAGGGATCACCATGCAAGCTCCCACTTTACCAAAAAAGTTCTTTTGGCCAAATTGAAGTTATGGTATCACTTTAGTTTTTTTTCATGTCATTTATAGTATTTCAAAGGAAGATCCTCAACGATATCAACACCTTCTCTTTTATAAACTTTGTCTTATTATTAAATGTTATTGTCCAATGTAGAGAGAATGTATATTTCACCCACAAACTCTCTGACCATGGCGAGCATTTGGTCGGGGAGCTCACGGGCTCACGACTGCAAGTGGAGGCCTCGCACGGTAGTGGTGGAGTCGGAGGTCCAAAGAACATGTGAGCGTACGAACTCAAGAAGACCTTAGTGGGGTGAAGAGCCTCCTTTAGAACGATCCTCATTGGCGCGGTCATAGGGGGGGGGGGGGGGGGGGTCCCTAATGGGATGCGAAACAATACCTCACAATGACGTCAACTCCCTCTTCATTGTCGAGAAGAGCCGGGTGCAATAGAGGAAGGAGGGAGAAGAGAACACACAGATTTGAGAGAGAGAGAGAGAGAGAGAGAGAAGACTCCAGAAATGATTTGCTTAGGTTTTCTTTATAGAGAGAAACAATGCAATGTACATCCACGACATGGAGCCGACACACAACAGACAGTACAACGGGTGACTATGGTGAGGCCTCACACGACAATGGTGGAGTTGGAGCTCCGGAGAGCGTGTGAGCGTACGAACTATTATGTACACATAACGTTGGTGAGGGTAGGTCACCAATATTTACATTAGTGAAGGGTATGTTCACTAATGTTAAAAAGGGGACTAATGATTGGATAGAAGGAATGATAGGTGCATGCACTATCATGATTTGGACAACCAATGAATGGAGAGCCGTTTAGAAAGGCACATCTATTCAAGGGGCCTAGGAAAAGGTATAAATATGAGGCTTAGCTACCCTCATAATGACATTACGTCAGAAGGCTACTGTCTTAGATACCGGTGATGCGGGCTAGGCTTTCGTCTCGACGACCATGTTTATCTCTTCCAAGGTATTAGTCATCCTAATATCCGGTTGTATGGGACGTCAGTGGTAGGTTGGCTATGTCTAGATCATAGCTCGAGGGTGGTCGGGTGGAACGAGTTCTTCTATCCATTCCTTCTTCTTAACTAGTAGAACTGGCGCACCCCAAGGTGATTTACTATACCTAATGTGGCCCATACTCAATTATTCCTTAAGTTGTTTAGCGATCTCATCCTCTTCTAATCGATTGAGTCGGTAAGGTGCAATGCTCATAGGAGCAACACCAGGAATGAGTTCAATTTGATGGTCCACATTACTTTTTGGTGGTAAAGTAAGTGGCAATTCGTTAGTAAACACATCTTGAAAATCGTCTAAAATAGAGTCGAGTAATCGTTGTTCATAATGTGGTAATTGTGTGGCGTCAATATTAAAATAATAAAATTGAAGCGCAGGATCAATTACACACGAATAAATTAATGAACTTGAATACTCACTTAAAGATTTAGAAGACACAAGTGAACGAGAAGGAAGTTTGGAACATTGAATAAAATGTTTACCATTATTAAGTTCAAATGTGATTTGAGTGATTAACCCAATCAATGGACAAAGAAGGGTATCCTAAAATGACATCTGTGGATTGTAGTTTCATAACATGAAAGTCAAGCTTCTCTAAATAGGTATCTATTTGAATTGGCAGTTGACAAACAATGCCACTGATGTATTGAACACTTCCATTTGCCATGTAAACTTGATAGATATGATCACTTGCGTTTATGTGGAGTTCCATTTGCTGCACAAAGTGATCATTAAGAAAATTGTGAGAACTACCGGAATCAAACAAGAAATGTGCTTGTGTTCCATTGATATACCCGACTGCTCGGAGTAAATCATTAGGTCCAAGTAAATGTGAAGGAAAAGTGCATTCACATGAACTTAAGTGGTTGGTATGAACTTTAACAACATCAAAAGACTCACTTGTGTGACTCGTAGATTTGTCTTGAGGAGGGGTGTTCATTGACTTCCTCTCAAGACGACGACAGGTATCCTTTGTGTGGCCCCATTTCTTGCAATATGCACAGAAGAGGTTAGGTTTCTTGGAGTCGTGGTCAAGAGTGTCATTGGATTGCTTACGTTTCCCAATGAACATGACATTCGGAGTTTTGGCGAACTCGGGTTTATTGTGGTCTTTCTCGGAAGTCCTATGGTACCAGAGTACAATGTTGATGGCTTCCTCAAAAGTTGTGGGGTCCTTGTCATGGACAATCCAATCATAATCCCCATTAGGAATACCATTCAAGAAGCAAGCAACAAACCATTTCTCACCCGTAAGTCCCGATTTTTGGATCTGGGTCCAAGCATGATGCACATAATCCTCGAGAGAGGTAAATGGCTTGCTCAACAACGTGAACAAGTGTTGCGCTTGTTCAGTTTGAGAAGGTGGTTGCAAAAACTATTTCTTAAAAACATCCACGAAAAACTTCCCAAGTTGTGGGTAAGTTCTTTGCGATTCTTAGGCCGCGCCACCAAGCAGCAACTCGGCCACCTAACTCACGACCGATGTAACCAATTTTTATAGCATCGGGCTTGGGGTGGAGCTCAAAGTGAGACTCCCAACGACCAAGCCAAGTGCTAATGGCCTCCTCGGTTCTTTCTTTCTTATCTCCCTTGAATGGCATTACTACGAAAGAAGGTTCACCTTCTTTCTTGGACTCAATAGTCAATTCTTGGAATTTCTTTTCCAATGCCATATTGGCCTGCCTCATTTCGGCCAATTGATTCAAGGTAGTAGTGAGCAATTGCTCAATGGTGATCTTAGCTTGTGTGCGAGATGCGGATTGGAGTTGACAGGTCTCGGTCGGAGAAATTGCTCCAACAACATTCAAAACTTGTTCCATGATGCACGTTGTGGGTATGCAATATAAATAAGGAGGTTCAGAAAATACACAAGCAAAATGAATGCTTGAAATTTTGATTGTAAGAACTTTACCAAGAAAGCATCTCACGTCTTTACCCCTCTAGACATATGAGATGTGATTCAAGATCCGATAACTATGGTAACACTATGGTGTTTCAAAAACCATGGGGGAAACATAGTTAAGATGTCTTTCTCAGATCTCTATCTTGAATAATCATGGCGGCTCCCCGAGGCTCAACCATGGTTCTACCATCAACGTAGTTTCCTAGTTAGCCTTATATTAGAATGCCAACCCAACATGTATTGATATGGTTGAGAAAGTGTATTACGTGAAAAAACAAGTGCACTCGCAAGTAATATTCTAATCTTGCGAGTAACAAGCAAATGTTATGACAAAAACGATAAAATAAGGCACTACCCATAAGAATCAAGCAGTGACGAAAACAAGGGCCAAAAAAACCCATGTGTTACATACTAAAAAAAAATTGTCACAAATAAATGGATGGTGCAAGGTATGCACATATACATCCCAATATGGTGGTTGTAATTTGCACAATTGTGACATAAGCCACAAATTGATACAAGTGGCGGTGGTGTTGTGTACAAAGATGTAGAACTCAAATTTATGAGTAAAACATCAATAGGGGAACTCATGTGGTTTTACTCGAGTTCTAAGGCTCGATAATATGAGTTAAACCTAGATGAGTCGTTGGAAAAAATCGTTCAAAAAACGGCATGATGCCCACTCAATATTAAAAAATAGTCTACATGAATCATTACACCATTAAACGTACGTAAATAGTGTAGATGAACTTAAAATAAGGGCAAGAAAGAGAGTTAATTGTGGGTGGGTAAATGACAATTACTAGAAAATCATACAAAATTTAAACGAAAATTTGTGTAACTAGAAAGAAGATGGTAGAAAGAAGAAAGAAAAGAAAAGAAAACGTAATACCACTTCCATATGACCAAGAAGAAAGCATCCGTTTGAATAAAATGACAATTAAAAATGCATATCCGTTACCTTGTGCTAATGATTTGATTGATTGTTTGCATGGGGCCCGATATTTTACGAAAATTGACTTACGGAGAGGTTATCATCAGATTCGCATTGTCGAGGATGATATTCCTAAAACCGCTTTTTGTACGCGCTATGGCCATTATGAATTTTTAGTTATGCCTTTCGAGTTGACTAATGCTCCAACCACATTCCAACAAGCGATGAATGACGTTTTCCGAGATCAACTCGGTGATTTTGTTGTCATCTTCTTGGATGATATTTTGATATATAGCCGTACCTTGCAAGATCATGTTCAACATGTTCAATTTGTTTTGCAAAAGTTGCGTGACAAATCTTTCTATGCAAAATATTCAAAATGTGATTTTTTCCAAAAATCTATTGTGTACCTAGGTCATTTAATTACGGAAAATGGTGTTGAAATTGAACCTTCTTGTATTGAAAAGGTTAAACTTTGGCCCATTCCTCGTAATATTCGTGAGCTATGATCATTCTTAGGGTTTGTTGGATTTTTACGAAAATCAATTCGTAACTATTCCAAATTGACTACGCCATTAACTGACCTTTTAAAAGGTCATCCACATAAGTCTGTCAAACCAATTGCATGGAATGAACAACTTGACAAATCATTTGAGACACTCAAAGAGCATGTGTCAGGCTCCCACTCTTCTATTACCGGACCCTTCTAAGCCTTTCTCAATCGAAACCGATGCTACTGATTATGCTATTGGTGCCGTTTGTTATCAAGGCGGTCACCCTATTGCTTTTGAAAGTAAGAAGCTTGATGCTGCTCAATCTCGGTATTCGGTTCAAGATAAAAAGTTGTTTGCGGTAATACATGCACTTAAAACATGGAGGCGTTATCTTTATGGAAATAAATTTGTGGTTACAATAGACCATCATCATTGAAGTATTTTTGTGACTAGTCAGATCTTGTTGGTCGTAAAGGACGTTGGGCTAACCTTATGCAAGATTTTGATTTTTCCGTACGATATCGCAAGGGTTCTATGAACATTGTTCCGGATGCTCTTAGTCGCATTAAAGAAGTTAACATGCTTAGCTTCATGGAAATAAAATCTGATCTTTTAGATCACCTTCGAGGGAAATACCTTGATGACAGGTATTTTTCAAAATACTGGACGAAAGCCGAATTTGGTTTAGATGCCGATACTAGCACCCTACCCTCGAAGGCGACCTTTCACATTACAAACGGTTTTCTCTACCATAGTGAAAAGGTCTGTGTTCCAGATTTACCAAACGTAAAATAGAAAATTCTTCATGAATGTCACGATGCACCATCTCCTGGTCATCTTGGAATACAACGCACACTCGTTCTCATCTCGAGTATTTTTTTCTGGCCTAAGATGCGCTCTGACGTGCATAAATTCATAACTCAATGCTTCCAATGTCAGATTAATAAGTCGGAACGACTTAAAGCTACTGGTCTTTTACATCCCTTAGATATTCCCTTAGATGGATTTTATTGTTAGTTTACCTCATACACATAGGGGTCATGATGCCATTTGGGTTGTTGTTGACAAACTAACAAAATTGGCTAGATTTATTCCTACCAAAACCACGGTAACCGCTCAACAATTAGCTTATCAATTGGTTGATGAGTTATTTCGTTTTTATGGATTACCGATGGATATTGTTAGTGATCGAGATTCCAAGTTTACTAGTGACTTTTGGACTCAAGTCTTTAAGAAACTAGAAACTACGTTGAACATGAGTTCTGTAGATCATCCTCAGTCTGATGGACAAACTTAACGAGTTAATCAAATTATTGAGGACATGCTTCGAGCTTATGTAGCAAAAACCCCTTCTAAGTGGGACCAATACCTTCCTATCTTAGAATTTGCCTATAATAGCTCTAAACATACATCCACTGGATATAGTCCTTTTATGTTGATGTATGGTTTTCAACCACGTGCCCTAGTTGATATAGTCCTCGTGCATTTACTATTGGTCAAAAAGTTTTTTGCGTGTCCCTACTAACTTTGTGTCATTGTCTACGGGTAAGTGCACTAAGTTAACCCCACGATATTGTGGCCCATTTGAAATCCTTAAGCGGGTTGGGTCATTTACTTATCACCTTGCCTTACCCCGTAACGTTGGTATTCATCCTATTTTTAATGTTAGTCGTCTAAAACCATTTTTAGGCTCTGGTGATAACACCATCCCAATCCAAGATCTTGTAACATTAGAGGATTTTTCTTACAAACCTCATGTTCCTGAACGAATTCTTGATTCTCGTACTAAACGTTTACGTTCTAAAGAGATTCGGCTATTCAAGATCAAATGGATGGATAAACCTATTGATGATGCCACATGGGAACGCGAGTATACTCTTAAGGCACAATTTCCTCACTTTATATTGCAAGAGTGCAATCTTTTGAAGTTGGGGAGTATGTTATGTACACATAACATTGGTGAGTGTAGGTCACCAATATTTACATTAGTGAAGGGTACGTTCACTAATGTTAAAAAGGGGACTAATGATTGGATAGAAGGAATGATAGGTGCATGCACTATCATGATTTGGACAACCAATGAGTGGGGAGCCTTTTAGAAAGGCACATCTATTCAAGAGGCCTAGGAAAAGGTATAAATATGAGGCTTAGCTACCCTCATAATGACATTACGTCGGAAGGCTGTTGTCTTAGACACCGGTGGTGCGGGCTAGGCTTTCGCCTCGACGGCCTCGACGACCATGTTTATCTCTTCCAAGGTATTAGTCATCCTAATATCCGGCGGTATGGGATGTCGGTGGTAGGTTGGCTATGTCTAGATCATAGCTCGAGGGTGGTCGGGTGGAACGGGTTCTTCTATCCATTCTATTTTCCTTCTTTTACTTTAGTTTGGTCTATTGATTAGTAATAGACTCTTAACACGAACTCAAGAAGATCTCAATAGGGAGAAGAGCATCCTTTAGAACATGACTTGATCTTTGAAAAGACTTATGTGTGGAAGCTTGAAGATCTAACTGACTTCACCAGATGTTAACAGAAAATATACACAGGCTTAATGGAAGCTTCAAAACATACAGAGAGTACATGAGAGAGATAGAGAGAGCAGAACATCATAAACTCAATTTCAAAATATCACTCTATACATACAATGTGTTCAGAGAACACTTTTATACAAGTCCTTAAAAGGATTGACAGAAGTACTGACATGGACTTCAATGCTCATACAAGCGACTGACACTAACTGCAAGAAATGTGCCTATTTACTAGGCTAGGACCGTAGCCCTCTAACCGTGTCATGGTGTGGCGTGTTCAGTGTGAGAAAGAGTGATGTTCCACACACATCTCATAAAGTCATGTGTAAATGAAAAATAATAATAATAGATAATTTATAGTAGGCTAGTGGTTAGGCCTAATAAGTATATATAGAGAGGTGTAGAGTTCAAGTCCCTCTTCTTTGGTGCAAACCAAGGAGTACTTTGTTCCCCTTCCTTTTTAGTTAAAAGCAAATAAAAAAAGCATGTAATGTTAATATAGGTGCCTCTGTCCTCTATAAGAGGGGAGGAATAGGGCTTATTATGGGGTTGCCCATTTTGTCTTCTAGGGGTGTACCCTAAGGTTTCATCTTCTCCTCTTCTTCTTGGGTTAGGGTTTGGTAGCCTCCCTTTCTCCTTATCCCTTTTTCCTTCGTCTTTTCCTTCTACGGTTAGGGTTTGAGGGCCTCTTCTTTCTTCTTTTCTTCTTTTCTCCTCAACATACTAGAGGAGTTAGGATTTTAGGGTTTGAGAGTTTCGTGTTTATTATACTTCTTAATCGAGATATTTTAGGGCTTGGATTCCTTATACATCAACTTCTTCGGCATCTCGGTGGTAGTCAACTCGGTGGCCCGTTGCGGAAGGGAGGTTGTAATGGCACGAGGGCTACTCCGAATCGAGGCAACATAGCCATCGGAAGTAGTCAAGCTCAGAGCCCACTAGACTTGCCTTCGCTAGATTATTTTAGCCTTTGATTATTTTATAACCGATTATTGTAAAAACTACCAAAATTGTGGTGTCAAGCTTAGCAATTCTAAAGAAAACAAAAACCCGTTTTGATTCATAGCCATTTTTTTTATTAATCATGAAATGGATTCTATGTAAAAAATAACCCACCGAAATTGTGGTATTAAATCTAACTTGTGTATAAATTGCCCATGTCTTTGTCTTGATCTCCCACTTCCTCACTACTTTTGTCTCCCCGGTCCAAGGTCCCGTTCGAACAACACACGCATGCGAAACTTTGTGACAACGGCATACCAGTTACAATATGATCCGACTCTTAGATTAAGCTCTTGGTTCCGGATACCGATCTGGACATCGATCCGGTTGTCTGTTCTGGACTCCAATCTAGCTCCGGCTTATTCAACCGATCCGGATCTGGTTGAGCTTGTTCGCTCAACACTCCCCCTCAACCTCAACTTGAGGTCAGATCATGGTGTCAATGTCTGCCGGTCCTTTTCTCTAGCTTCTCCTAGCGTCTTCCCGCCTTGCTTGCACTCCTCGACCCGTCAGGTCCTAATTTCCACGAGCCATCCGGTTCCACGCACCTCGAGCTTCTTCATCGGCTTGTCTGCTCAAAAGGCCCATCTTTGCTCCTTTGCTGCTTTGACTTTGGTGCTTCTCGACCCATCGGTTCCTCCGTGTCGGTGTCGTTTTCTGCTGCCTTCTAGTCCGTTTGGCCATCTATTGATCTGGCTCCTCCGAATCAAACACCTCTCTGAATCGGGTGCCTCCGATTCATTCCAGCTCTTGTCAGAATTGACTGTCTCCAATTCGTCCTCAATCTTTAGGCCTTTCACAACATTGGTCTATGTCTGAGTCTTGGCCTTCTTCTTCTGGTTGGCTATGTCCTTCTTGACTCTGCCGCCGTCGCCACTTGTTCCGACTTGTTCGGATGTACCAACTTCTTCAGTCGACTCAGCTCCCTTTTTCTTCTTGTCTCCCCCTGTCTCCCTGGTTTCCGTTCTGGTTCTCCCCCTCAAGTGCGGCATGTCGAGATGTTGTAAGCCAAACATCTCTGAAAAATGCTACAACTTGTATGTTCCAAGTTCCTTGGTGAAGATGTCGGCAACCTACCGATCCGTCCAAACATACCGAACTTTGAATTCACCACTGAGGACTCGCTCGTGCACAAAGTGATAATGCACTTCTATGTGCTTCGTCAAGCATGGAACACAATATTTTTGGTGAGCTGCATGGTGCTCATGTTGTCGCAGTAGATTGGGATCGCAGTCGGTACTTTGATCCGGAGGTCTTGCAACAGTCGTCGAACCTAGATGGCTTCATAGGTGGCAACGGTAGTGCCTCGATACTCAGCCTCAGTGCTCAATAGGGCCACTGTTCTTTGCTTCTTGATGCTCCACGCAACAACCGCACAACCAAGAGAGAACATAAATACGGATGTTGGTCAATGATCCAGAACAATGTTCTATACCTCTGGAACGGACACGTACATGCGTGCGATACACGAGGCCCCTCAAGGTACACACCGGATGAGGCGGCATGAAGAGGATAATGGAGGAAGTCCCAGCTCAAAACGCCAAGGCCATTCACTACTCGGCGTCGACAGGCATCCGCGTAGATAGAGAAGAGCGACCGCATGCATCAGAAAGCTCATAGCATCCTCGTATGATATCGGATTTGAGAGCACAAACAGGTAAATCAAAACTCACGAAGTAGCCTATGATATGATATCATAAAATCTAAAATTTGAAATTCAGGGCCAAAGACATGAAAGAAAAAGTAAAGTTGTGCCAGAAATACAGAAGAGACAGACAAGAGCGACCGCATGCATCAGAAAGCTTAGAGCGTCCTCGTATGATATCGGATTTCAGAGTTCAAATAGGTGAATCAAAGCTTAGAATGTATCGTATGAAATGATATCATTAAATCTAAAATTTGAAATTCAGGGCGAGAGAAATGCATCAAAAAGGTCATAGTGTCCTCGTAGGATATAATATTTCAGAGTTCAAATAGGTGAATCAAAGCTAACGAAGTAACCTATGATGTGATATCACAAAATCTAAATTTTGAAATTTAGGGCGAGATACATGAACGAAAAAGTAAAGTTTTGTCACAAATAAAGTTGAGACAGACAAGAGCGAGTGCATGCATTAGAAAGCTCATGATGTCTTCATATGATATCGGATTTTATAGTTCAAATAGGTGAATCAAGCTTAACGAAGTAGGCTATACCATGATATCAAAAAATCTAAAATTTGAAAATTCAGGGCGACAGACATCAAAGGAAAAGTAACATTGTGTCACAAATAAAGCAAAGACAGACAAGAGCGACCGCATGCATTAGAAATCTCATAACATCCTCGTATGATATCGGATTTCCGAGTTCAAATAGGTGAATCAAAGGTCACGAAGTACGCTATGATATGATATCATAAAATCTAAATTCTAAAATTCAGAGTGAGAGACATGAAAGAAAAAGTAAAGTTGTGTCACAAATAAAGCAGAGATAGACAAGAGCGACAACATGCATCAAAAAGCTCATAGCGTCTTTGTATTATATCCGATTTCAGAGTTCAAATAAGAGAATCAAAGCTAACGAAGTAGCCTATGATATGATATCATAAAATCTAAATTTTGAAATTTAGGGTGAGAGACATGAATGAAAAAGTAAAATTTTGTCACAAATAAAATAGAGACAGAGGAGAGCGACCACATGCATCAAAAAACTCATGGCATCCTCGTATGATATCAGAATTCAGAGTTCAAATAGGTGAATCAAAGCTCAAAAAGTATCGTATGATATGTGGTGCGATGCCATCAGCCACATTCGAAGAGAGTGCGCTAATTTTGCTGAAGCACTCCAGAACAATGTTGTGTACCTCTAGAGCAGACATGTACATGCGTGCGATACGCGAGACCCCTCAAGGTACACACTGGACGAGGTGGCATGAAGAGGATAATGGAGGAAGTCGCGGCTCGGAACGCCAAGGCCATTCACTACTCGGCGTCGACAGGCATCCGCGTAGATAGAGAAGAGCGACCGCATGCATCAGAAAGCTCATAGCATCTTCGTATGATATCAGAATTCAGGATAATAAAGCAGGGACAGAGAAGAGCGACTGCATGCATAAGAAAGCTCATAGCATCCTCGTATGATATCAAAATTCAGAGTTCAAATAGGTGAATCAAAGCTCACAAAGTAGCCTATGATATGTGGTGCGATGCCGTCAGCCACATCCTAATAGAGTGCACTAATTCCGCTGAAGCACTCTAGAACAATGTTATGTACCTATGGAATGGACGTGTACATGCATGCGATACGTGAGGCCCCTCAATGTAAACACCGGACGAGGTGACATAAAGAGGATAATGGAGGAAGTCGCGGCCCGGAACGCCGAGGCCAATCACTACTCGGCATCGACAGGGATCCACGTAGGTGGAGAGAAGGGTGCCGCATCTAGAAGCAATATCGGATTTTGGCCGCTAGTATTGGAAGGCTTCTTAGGGGTGAGGCTACGGAAGGAAGAGACAGACCGCACCGAGAAGGGGATCTAACAATCGGCAACGGTTCAGTTCGGTTTGGTTCGGTTTGAGAGGGTCCAAACCGAACCGTTTATTTTTATTTAAACTTGAACTAAACTGCAAAACCGTTAAACCAAACCGTTAAACCATTAAACCGTAAAAACTGTAGTTTCGTGGTTCGGTTTCGGTTTTCAACATAAGTAAAATTTGTAAATTTTATAAAGTTTATAATATTTCATTATTTAGAATTTTTAGAATTTTTAAGATGTTCTTAAAATGTGAGGATAAGGTGTAAAAATGAAAAGATTGTTTAAAAACAATTTTTTAAATTTTTTTTAAAAATAATTTAACAAATAAAAATAAAATCCATTAAACCGTTTAAACCGCGGTTTTTGATTGTTGAAACCAAACCGAACCTTTTAAAAAACCTAAACCTAAACCGAACCGTTAAGTTGTTAAGCTGTTCAACCGCGATTTCGCGGTTCGGTTTGGTTCAAACTGAACTGTTGTCGATTGTTAGGCGAATCCAAGAGTGCACCGGATGGAATGATCCGGTAGAATCTTCAATATGGTTGTTTAATTCTAGTTTGTTTAAACCTAGATTGATTGTTTGTATGTCCAGGTGGTGCAGAAAATTAGTGAGAACCCAAGGCCTCTGGTTATTGATCTAGAATTTTCTGGGTAATTTCTAGGCTTATATTCCGTTCTTTGATTTTGATAGGGTTGTTTGCAACAGTATGCTATGATTGCTAATGTGTGTTGGGTTTGTTCGGGTTGGTGTGCCTTTTTCATTGCCTCTTCTTGTCTTATATAATTTATGAGGTCAATAAGAGTTGTGTTTGTGTTGAAATTTTGGGTGGTCATGAAAGTGCTCCATTATGGTGGCAATGCACCTAATAGGAGAAGTCTTTGAAACTTTGATTCTATTTCAACTCCCAACGTAAGACAAACATCTAGTTTGTGTTTCCGTGAGTTTATAAATGCACACATATCCTCTTCTTCATGCATCTTTAAAATTACTAATGAGTTTAAAGTCATGACCTAATTTTCGTCTATAGTTGGTTCGAATTCGTTCTTCAAGTCGATCCACATGGTGTTTGCAGTGCAACAATTTTTTATCGCATTAGCTTGCTGGTCCTCCAGATTCGACATAATTTCTAGTTTTGCGGCTAGATCTTTTTCTTCCCATGCAGGCTAATTCAGGTCTAACGTTGTGGGTTGTGTCTCTCTGCCCTCAACAATTGCCCATAATTTCAGTTGTTTGAATATGAGAGTCATTTTGCTACTCCAGACTCTGTAGTTGGTGCTATCCAATCTGCTAATTGTTGTTTTTCTATACAAGAAAGTTTGGGATGATGAAGGAGTTGCATGAGCCATGGTTGAATAAAAGAAATTCAGAACCGGGGGTGTACAAGTTTTTGAAACAGGTAAGAATTCTGGCCTATTGAGTGATTTGTTGATTCTGTTTGCTATTTTTCTATAAGGTCTTTGAAGAGGGTGAGAATTCTAGCCTATTTGAGTGATTTGTTGATTATGTTCTCTGTTTCTCTATAATAGGATATGGAACCTTGCTCTGATACCATGTAGAAAAACAGAGACAGGGAAATAGAGAGAAAGATGAATTCTGTTTAGAAATTTCTTGTTGCTCTTCTCTCCTCAATTAGAGAGAGGCGTGTATTGTTTTCTTATAGAATACATAATGTCTATTCATGCGACTGTCATAGACAAAATACCACATGGAATGGTGGGGGTTGAACCCGTGATTTTCTAGTTTTATTGGGAAACCTTGCAAGTTAAACTACATCCATCAATGGATTATCGCATTGTATAAGATTCAACTTATTTCATTATAGATTGATCACAAGAACTTTCAAGAACCTTCTAGAGAATGCATCTTCATGCGCTCTCTAGAAGTTTCCATGCACTCTCTAGAAGTCTTCTAGCTTTCATGCATACCTCCACATTCTTGTATAAAGACTGGGGTGCCCCTTGATTACAATCAAGGTGAATAATGTTAGGAAACAGGTCCCTCCGGATGGGAAGTGAGATGTACCCGGCATCGGAAGACCCGGTGAGAATTGGATGAGTAGTACCCGGCAACGGAAGACCCGGTGAGAACCGGATGAGCAGTACCCGGCAAGAGCCGGATGGTGAAGACCCGGTGAGAACCGAATGAAGAGTACCCGGCCGTGGAAGACCCGGTGAGAACCGTTTGAAGGAGTACCCGGCTACGGAAGACCCGGTGAGAACCGGATGAGGAGTACCCGGCAAGAGCCGGATGGTGAAGGCCCGGTGAGAAGTGCTCACCGGATGAAGGGACATATTTGTAAATATGTTTCTGAGAGTCCATCGGGGCTATATTTGTAAATAGTCGAAAAATCATATTAGTATAAATATGACTTAGGGCAAACAGAGAAAGATGATAGTTGTTGTCATTCTTGTTGGCGCAAGATTAGAGCGCGCAACTGTGTACAGAAAGAAGAAGAAAGAAAGAAAGATATATTAACGTCTTCTAAGGCCAAAATTGGCCCATGAGACAAATGGTGTACAACAAAAATGGGATATTTACCCATTCATCGAAAGTAAAAATAAAAATAAGATAAAATAGAGTTTAAGCTAAATAGTTCTAAGAAAACAACAAACATGTTCTATATAAAAAACATGTTCTACAATGAGAATGATTCTATACTAGGCCTAATTTCATTTCCATCCAAGTCTCTCGAAGAGAAGCGGGGGGTCAAAGGGTTGCCATGATGTGGATGTGGCCCGTGGTCCCCATGTAAGAGGTACCCCAACCATAGCTTCGAGTCGACGTAGCTCACGTTCCCTTATCTTCTTAATCTTTTCTACTCCACGTTGACTTGTGTTGAAGCCCAACATCCGAGGACGTTTGGTTGCTCTTTGTATTTCTGCTTCCTCAAGGGAGAGGCCGAGCGGCATAAGTGTATCCACATTCATCGTCTCCCCATGTTCCTGAAAAATTACACTAGGTACATGTTGATGAGTAGTAAAAGGGTTATGATTAACACTTTGTAATTTATCCTCCCTATGTTGTTTTAGCTCTAAGATATACCTACCTAGTCTCTTTACACTCGGGGTATCTAATAGTTTGGAGAGGGTGGGAGAGGGTCCTAGTATGTCTTGGTATTCCGCCCGTATCTCGGCATAAGTTGGGCACTTGCATGTGAAGTGATACTCATCCTCTATCTCTATGTGGCATAACCTACATAGCCTTTCCTCTCTAGGGACTCTATTAGCTCGACCATTCTCAATCTCAAGTTGGTGAGATGATATCCTAAGTTGTCCAATGGCCACCCTTAGTGCATTTGATAAGAAAGTATCTAGGTATCTTGGTCGTGTAATAAACCCTAACTTAGAGAAGTGCAAGAAGTGTTCCTTATAGTACACCATTTTAGATGGGAGTGGCTCTCGTGGGGTGATCCATTTGTATCGAGTGTAGATTTGCCATATTTCTTGGCGTATCACTTTATTACGATCTTCACGAGAGATTAAAGTTTGATCAGTCCCATGGTTGTACTTAAGGGGAGGTAGGTTATTAATGTCTATGCCATTTGCAAATAACCAACTCACCACAATGCTATACCAAGAGTTGGTGTCTCCAGACACATGTAAGGATCGGGATGCCTCAAAGGCTCGACGGGATATCCTATCTTGTGGTTGACTATGTATCCGATGAATAAAAGCTACCACTTGAAAGAGTGCTTCTACTAACATCGGGGGTAGGCTAAACTCCGCTCTAATAATGTCATGTGGTACTGTCGATTTGCTTCGGAGTTGACGTGATAACATCACCACTAAAGGTCTCTCCAATTGCGTCCACATGAAAGATGGTAGACCTGGAGCCCATACTACTGATGCATACAGAGAGAGTGAGAGAGAGGAAGAGGTTGTTGCCTTTGTTGTAATCGCCGCTTGTGGCGAAGATAGAAAGCTCGAGGTCGTTGCTTCGGTGCTTTACCATTTGTACATTCTGACATAGTGATAGTTTGCAGTCTGTGGGCTGCCGTGGTTTTTTCCCTAGTTTGGGTTTTTCCACGTTAACATCCTGTGTTCTCTTCTCTCCATTGTGTCATGCATTCATTCCCCGTCTTTCTATGTTTTTTTTTATTCTAAGCTCGGTTGTGGCCGAGCGTTGTTCATCGGGAGCGTGTGTTCCTGTCAAACAACACCAGTTACGAAACCATATACAGTTCTTGTTTATTTGTCTATTCTCTCTCTCTTGCTTGTTCTCTTGTCTAAGCTCTCTCTCCCACTCTCTTAATATTGAGCCTTGTCTACTTGTCCTTGACAATCTTGTGGTCTTGCTTATGATCTCGCTCTCCCTTAGCCTCATTCCACCCGTTCGTGACAGTTTGTTCACCTTCCCAATTTCTCAGCCTCAGCATGTTAGATCTTACCGAGATAATAAATCATTACGGGAATCGTTACGGAAGCTTCAAGTTGGAACACCGATGGAACTCGAAGGAAAAAACAACTCTCCTCCTAAATCAACAAATTTTCTGCCTATAGAGCCTGGTTCCTCGTCTAGGCTTTCTCCAACTCCTCCCCATCCCACTACAAGTATGGAGCCCAAGATTAGTTTACTTGACAAGTTCGATGGCACAAGGAAGCACTTACGAGGGTTCATAAATCAGATCAAGCTTATTATCCAACTACAACCTCAATGGTATGCAAATGATTTTCATCAAGTTGGTCTCATTGGAACCCTTCTGTCCAGAGCTGCAGAAGCTTGGTTTGCACCATTGGTCGAAACTTCATCACCACTTCTACAAAATTTTCCTGCCTTTTTGGCAGAGTTTGAGGCAACATTTGGGGATACAGACCGACGCCGAACTAGCATCACCAAACTCTATTCATTACATCAAGGTATGCGTCTGGTATCCATTTATGCCTCTGAATTTAGACAATTAGCATGTCATGTTTAGTGGGTGTTTTCCGTCGGAATCGTAACCGACAAATAGAAGCGTAGAAATATTATAATATAGTAAAGCATTAAGAAATGCATGTAATGGTTCACGCGGGAAGTGTGAACGGCTAGAAGCACTGTGTATATAAAGGGCAAAAATCCTCTGTAAGAGGGAGCGTGTAATTTTGGAGTATAGAGTGTTTTCTAATAGAATACTATCTTCTCTAATCTCTGTGCATATCTATGGTTTTCTCTGCTACGTTCTTTGTTTCTCTACTGCATACTGTTAATCGTAAGGGTGTAGGCGTAAGTGTGGATACTAGTGCACTTCCTAAGGAGTTCAGTTGTAGCCGTCCCCCTTTTATGCTACTAGGATACAAGGGAGTATCCCATTACAATTTACGGTAAAACGGTTCTATTCCTTGTAACACAGTCACCTTGAGGTCTATGTCGAAGGACTGAGCGTAGACAATGTTCCTAATCGGTAACACTTTTGGCATGCTTGGTGATCTCTGATTTCTCGCAAACGAACAGCAAGGGATTGATGTCTAGCCATAGACGGCCCAGAGAACCGACCAGACAAGTATGACCACTCACGAGGTCCATCACATGCCAGACAGAGGAGTGCGCAAGGCAAAAACCTCGCCTTAGTGATATCTGTCTGGACCACAAAGTCGACTCCATGCTCACCCAACACCGCGACGTCAAGCAGGAAGTTCTGTCACCACACAAGTACCGTGATCTTTCCCTGCCCACCATCGCATCCAGAATGGCCTTCTCCTACCCACGCTTTAATGGCGAAACAGACGCCGCAAGCCACAACCGGCTATTCCTGAATGTTTGGAACGCAAATCACATAGCGCAGCGATTTCCAGAAGAGGAAGCGCACCAGTAAAAAATGACAGAGTTTGGCTTAACTCTAGATGGTAGAGCCGCGTTTTGGCATTCACAGATGGATCTACCAGCAATCCACACCTTCAACCAGTTTTAGTCCGCATTTCTGCGATTTTTTCATCGGAGGGTACCTAAACGCGAAATCATTGGGCAATTCTACACAATCAAGTCGCTGCCAGCAAAATCGGTCACGAACTTTAGCTTACGCTTCCAAAATCTACGGCGGAAATTAGAACAAGCCCCGATAGATGACGAGGCTAGGGAAACGTTTTTGGCAGCCCTGCGGCGGCCTATCAGGACGACGCTCAACACACGTAGTGTGAAAGGGGAAATAGCTAACATGGTCATCGAGCGAGCATTATAGCTTGAGTTGGACGAAGAGGAGGAAGGATTTTCTCTGCCCTCATTACGACAGGCTTTGCCTCAGGATGAGGAATGCCACTTTCGTCAGCCCATTTAGTGCACGATTTGCCTCAATTCTGGGCATTCCGCGGTGGAATACAATATGCGAATTCACTACCCAATTTGTCACTCAAAGGCACACACGGTCAAGCAATGTGAGTACAATATTCTGAACAGACCTACGCCCATAGTAGGACGCGTAGAACCACAACGACCACCTCGCCGAAATGATCTAGGGCGCCAAGAGGAACAACCCCGATATACGATGACCAGTACTACCGTAATCACCGGAATAACAACGATTCCAATGAAGAGGAGCCAGAGGAAGAGGAATATCGAGGCAACCACCGGTATAATAAAGGAGGGCATTGTTACGACAACCACCGTTCAACGAATAAGCGTGGTGGATTCAATGGGCCGCACTCACAAGGAAAGCATTGGCAATACGCGAGGACCTAGCACAAGATTATCGCACACTAGCGGACCAACACTATGAGGGACTCGCGTTGTCGTGATGTGGCATGTCTAGTGCGAGAAAAAATCAAAAATTGAGGATCCACACACATTTCACGAATACTTGTAAAAATGAAAATAAATAAACCTAGGTCACAATGGCATTGAGTTCATGTAGAGGGTTGCAAGTAGGATTTGAACCTTGCACCTCTAAGATAAGAGGCAATTACCTTACCACTAAAGCTACTACTAAGTGCTTTAGATGTTCTATATTTCTTTCTCATATTCAGTATTCCGTAGGAAACAAACGAACAAAACCGTGTACACAAAACCACGGTTTTAAGCCCATGGTTTCCTGCATGTCTCAAAGCAAAACTGTGTGCATAGAAACCATGGCTCCAAGCCCATGGTTTTGTGCATGGACAAGCCTATAAAACCCCTAGTACGGCTTGTGCAAGGGGGGGGCTCAATATGATATGACCATCATCATCACCATCAATAATATAAGCTTCTATTTCTTCTTCTTCGCATCTATCTTGTAATTATTTATCTACTTCTCAAAGTGTACAATCTTCAATCTTCTCAAGTGTAATAGGTCTTCCTCCAATCTTACATTCACATCGTCCTCTTCTCAATACCTTGACGGACATCCTCCTTGGTCCAAGACCCCGGTGGTCCCGCTCAAGCGAAGCACGCTCGCACGCGCATCTTCGCGACAGCATAGCTACTGAACAATTTCGGCAAAAGTTAGGAGGAATGTTTCATTGAATCATGGAAGCAGGCAGCATGCGGCAAAGAGCGGAGCCCATCGCGATACCGGAAGGTGACACCACCGAACAGGAGGAACCTCAACTCAATTCACTGGAGAGGACAACTACGGCCGGCAACACTGAGGAAGTAATGGACAGGAAAGAGCCTCAGCCTACGGAGAGCCCGCCGATGGAAGAGCCAGCCACAGTAGAATAGAATGAACTAGCAAACCGGGTCCGCCCATGCCAGGAGAAGTTGACGCCATGGAAAACCCCACCAAGAAAGTACAAGACATGCAATTGTGCAACGACGCGCCTATGGGCACTACGCCGTCCCCGGACCAGTATGTAGGAGCAGAACCAAACATCCGGGATATTTTGGAGGAAGACTAGAGGGATGGGTCCGATATGCCATGGCACTGTCCCACAGGCGTGCCAGGTGTTGTCTGCCGGAATCATAACCGACGGACAGAAGCGCAGAAACATTATAATATAGTAAAGTGTTAAGAAACGCACGTAATGGTTCACGCGGGAAGCGTGAACAACTAGAAGCCCTGTGTATGTAGAGGGCAGAAATCCTCTGTAAGAGGGAGCGTACAAAGTCTTTTCCTCCTCAAGCAGCACTTGGTCTGTGGCGGGGAGACGACGAAACATTTGGTCAAACTCGTCGTACACCCTCAAAGCGCTCATCCTCTTATTCTTCTTTTCTATCCACTTCATTAAGGCATGTGAAGTCATCCTCGACAAATCTTCTGTCGCGAACTCCACTAATATTGCTCTTTCAAACTCTGACCACATTGTCTTCCTTTCTTGAAGCTCGATGACCCGCCTTTGGACGTTGTTGGCGACAAATCGCTTGAAACTTGAGATTTGGCGTGCTTCAGACATGTCCCTTTGATTCATCTCCCTTTTGTATACATCCAGGAACTTCGTAATGTTCCTTCCATCAAATTGACCCTCGATCTCCACGACACAGTTGACGGCCTTCTCCACGCTCGCATCGTTGTCCCGAGATCTCATCATTTGTTCGAAGATTATCATCATTCTTTCGAACTCTCCCATTTGATTGCTTGAGGATGCCATCTCCAAGGATTCGTCGATCCTCGTCTTGATCCTTCCTACCGCTTCTTCACGTCACCAAGTAAGATGTCGAGGAAATCCTCGCGTGTTCGCGAAATGAAGCGGGACCATCGGAGTCCTGGACCGGAAGGATTCGATGTTTTTAGCAACGTAAGCGAGAAAGTATTGAAGATAGAGGGATGGATGATGAGAGAGAGAGAGAGGTTGAACCCTTGACTTTAGTTTTACGAGACAAGATATATCACCATTAGGATAACTCAGATCTTTGATTAAAAGTTTTTTTTCACTTACACCACTTGCCTCCCTTACACAAGGCCAACTATAGGCTTTTATAGGTCTCTCCATGCAAAAACCATGGGCTAAAACCACGGGGTAAAACCATGGTTTTGTGCCCACAATTTCTATATGTTTGCTTCCTACAAAATACTGAATATGAAAAGAAAATATACTAATTCTAAAGCACTCAGTAGTGGCTTTAGTGGTAAGTTAATTTGTCTCCTATCTTGGAGGTGCAAGGTTCAAGCCTTGCTTACACCCCTATGTATGCACTTAAATGTTACTAGCCTTTAGTCTTATTTTTATATTTACAATTGAGCGCACATCACATGTGCACATTATTTAACTTTACATCTAGCTTTTCTTTTAGGATTCTCATTTCAGTCTTATTTACAACATGCTAGCATATGTGTGTGGCCTTCACCCCTTTCACACGTGCACATTGCACCTTCGCGATTTCGTTCGTTGTACACAATTTTCACACCGTTGCCAAAAATCTTCCCGACATCGCTACACAGAGCAAGTTGACCGTCTTCGCTTAGATGCTCCCCGGTTCGAGGTAGATGACTTTGTTTGGCTTCTCCGTCGCAATATTTCCACCACTCGTCCTTGTCCGAAGCTTGATTACAAGAAGTTAGGCCCTTTCCGAATCATTGAGAAAATTGTTTCCATGGCTATCCGCTTAGAGCTACCATCCCACTTCCGTATTCAATGTATTCCATGTCTCCCATCCCACTTCCGATCGACACCCATCCAGTTCTCTATTGAAGAAGAATATGAGGTCGACCAAATTCTCGACTCTCATCTCTTCCGTCGCCAGCTTCAATACCTTGTCCTCTGGAAAGGGTACCTTATCTCCAAAGCATCATGGGATTTGACACATCATCTCAAGCATGCCCCGGACATAGTTCGAGCATTTCATGAACGTTATCCACAAAAACCGGTCGTGGGTCCTAGGAGGCAGACTTAGAAAGAGAGAAAGAAAGAAAGAAAGATATATTAACGTCTTCTAAGGCCAAATTTGACCCATGAGACAAATGTTTTACAAAAAATGGGATATTTACCCATTCATGAAAAGTAAAAAATCAAAATAAGTTAAAAAATAGTTCGAAAAAAAAACATGTTCTACAATGAAAATATGTTATACTAGGCCTAATTTCATTTCCATCCAAGTCTCTCGAAGAGAAGCCAGAGGTCAAAGGGTTGCGATGTGGATGTGGCCCGTGGTCCCAATGTAAAAGGTACCCCAACCATAGCTTCTAGTCGATGTAGCTCACGTTCCTTTATCTTCTTAATCTTTTCTACTCCACGTCAACTTGTTTTGAAGCCCAACATCCGAGGGCGTTTGGTAGTTCTTTGTATTTCTACTTCCTCAAGGGAGAGGCCGAGCGGCATAAGTGTATCCACATTCATCATCTCCCCTTGTTCCTGAAAAATTACACTAGTTACATGTTGATGAATAGTAAAAGGGTTATGATTAACACTTTGTAATTTATTCTCCCTATGTTGTTTTAGCTCTAAGATATACCTACCTAGTCATTTTACACTCGAGGTATCTAATAGTTTGGAGAGGATGGGAGAGGGTCCTAACATGTCTTGGTATTCCACTTGTATTTCGGCATAAGTTGGGCACTTGCATGTGAAGTGATACTCATCCTCTATCTCTATGTGGCATAACCTACATAGCCTTTCCTCTCTAGGGACTCTATTAGCTCGACCATTCTCAATCTCAAGTTGGTGAGATGATATCCTAAGTTGTCCAATGGCCACCCTTAGTGCATTTGATAAGAATGTATCTAGATATGTTGGTCGTGTAATAAAACCTAACTTAGAGAAGTGCAAGAAGTGTTCCTTATAGTACAACATTTTAGATGGGAGTGGCTCTCGTGGGGTGATCCATTTATATCGAGTGTAAATTTGCGGTCTTCATGAGAGATTAGAGTTTGATCAATCCCATGGTTGTACTTAAGGGGAGGTAGGTTATTAATGTCTATGTCGTTTGCAAGTAACCAACTCACCACAATGCTATACCAAGAGCTAGTGTCTCCAGATGCATGTAGGGATCGGGATGCCTCAAAGGCTCGACAGGATATCCTGATTGTGGTTAGTTATGTATCCGATGAATAAAAACTACCATTTGAAAGAGTGCTTCTACTAACATCAGGGGTTGACCAAACTCTGCTCTAATAATGTCATGTGGTACTGTTGATTTGCTTCGGAGTTGACGTGATAACATCGTCACCAAAGGTCTCTCTAATTGCGTCCACATGAAGGATGGTAGACCTGGAGCCCATACTACTGATGCATACATGAGGGAAGGGGTCAGTAATGAGTCGAAGAGCTGGATCCCTTAGTCTGTGGCTCTTGAAAGTATGTCTGGTGGCATTGTCTCTCTAAGAGTGAGAGGGATGCATACCCTCTCGTTAGCCTATCTTTGGTTGCCTAGGTCATCGAGAATTTACCTGAGCAAGCACTAAAGTGACTCCCAAGTATACATATGATCCCACTACCTCAACTAGTTTATGAGAGAGGGTTAGGTGACATTTACTCCTAACTCGAGACAATGTATGAAAGATAAGGACTTTAGTTTTCGTTAGATTCACGACTAGTCCTCGTTGTCGAATACAAGTGTATAATGGACGTATTCACACTATCCCTTTGTATAGATCAAGTTTGGGCCATTTGTGTAATTAGCATAAATGGTAGATGCCCTAAGTCTGTCATTATATATAGTGACCTTGTAACCTTTTTGTAAGGTTGGGTTGTATTATTGCTTTATGGAATAGAAAGAGTCGTTTTGTGCCTCTCTCTCTCTCTCTCTCTCTCTATCTCTGTGCAACGACCTAGAAACTGTCATACGCAGGTACAGAACAGAATCGAATGCTTCTTGATCTTCCGCATAGACAACCTTGTCTCCAACATCTGGTATCAGAGCCTGCACAGTATTCGGTCCTTCAATCCGCTGTCGGACGTCGTCTCAGCCTGCACAGCATTCGGTTTCCTGCGTCATTCGAAGAAGAGAGAAGAAGAAGAAAAAAACGAGGCTTGCATCTCATCGCGTTAGATCATCTTCGCTTGGAGTAAGCCAGCCGGTTGTACTCTGTTTCTTGTGATCGTAACCGCTCGAGGTGAAATCCCCTTGTGCAACATTGACACGATCGTGCTCCACTCGGTTAAACGGCATCCGAAGAGGTCATCAAACGCTGCTCGCCGCTCATTGTAACCACTCGGTGCAGATCGGTCTCAAGACAACAACCCCAATTCGTGCTTCATCCGGCTGATCGACATTCGAGAGGATTGGATCCGTCTCTCTCGTCGCTGCAGTCACCCGAAGCAGAATCGGTCCAGACAATCGGATTCAATAATCGGTATTTGGCATATATATTCGGAAGCGAACCGGGCTCACTCCGACTCGGCAACATTCGGGAAGACCAGTCGGTTCTGTCCCTCAAGTTACCGGAGTCAATTCGAGCAAGTTCAACAATACATATATCCGAAGCCGAACTGACTTGGGTTCAAATCCGACTAGAACGATATCGGGTGAGCCAACCGGCTGCACTCCAACAAGGTTCGTAGTCAACTCCGAACCGAGCTTCGTCAACCGAAACCAAATTTGATGGCATCAACATCCAGCTCGTCAGAAATGAGTCTACGAAAGTTCGATGGATTGAACTTCAACTTCTGGAAGGAGCAAATGCAGGACTATCTCATAGTCAAGGGGCAAATCGATCCCATCGAAAATGAAGAACCTCCAGAAGGATACAAACCAATTGAGTGGCAGAAGCTGGACAGAATCGTCCGCGCCACGATTCGGATGCACCTATCGGAATCGGTATACTTTACGGTGCAATCGTGTACGACAGCATTCGAACTGTGGAAAACACTGTCGGACACCTACGAAAAGAAGGTCGCTACAACGAAGATGTTTCTGATCCGGCGCCTCTACAACTTGCGGATGAAAGAATCTGATTCGGTTCAAGCACATCTCAATGAGTACGAAAGCATAAGCTCCCAAATCTCGTCACAGGGGACGGCAATCGAGGATGAACTCAGAGCAATGATACTCATGAGCAGCCTTCCCTCATCATGGGAAACTTTCGTCACAACCATGTGCAACGCGTCAACCACGGCTGTTAAATACTCCGAAGTCACGAGCGCAATCCTGACCGAAGCAGCTCGGAGAAAGTCTTTCGCCAAAGACTCAACAGACGACGCTTACGTAGTACAAGGTTCGACAGACCGATCGAACATACGAGGAAGAGATTCCTCACGGCCGCCGAACAATCAGCGAAGACGGAGCCAGTCACGGGATAATCGAATCTGCAACTATTGCAAGAAACCCGGACACATCAAAGCCGACTGCCGCGCACTCAAGAACAAGAACGACAAGTCTCAGAGATCAGACAAGAAGAGTGGCCGGCATGAGGAGATCAATTACGTCAGCTTCTCAGCTGATGTGCTACCAAACGACCCGAATATACTATCAATCGAAAATCCAGTCGGATCAGAAGTTCTGCTCACGACTGAAGAATCGAGCACATGGCTCTTAGATTCGGGCGCGTCATTTCACGTGACTCCTCATCGATCCCAATTTCGGCAATATACGATTCGTCACTCCGACTCAGTTCGAGTCGGTAACTCGCAACACTGTGACATCATTGGAATCGGCACAGTAGAGCTCAACCTTGCAGGTGGCTCTACACTTGTACTTCACAATGTCCGACATGTACCCGAGCTCTCAAGGCCATTGATCTCAGTCGGACAACTAGATGAAGATGGCATTCGTGCCGGTTTTTCTTCGGGAGGGTGGACACTCCACAGGGGGAACCTCCTGCTTGCTAGAGGACCCAAGATATACTCACTGTATCCGTTACATGTTACGCTCAGAGAGGGTAACCTGTTTTTGGTGGATATTCCTGTGTCATCACTATGGCACAGAAGATTAGGACACCTCAGCAAGGCCGGCATTACGCATCTATCTAGAGCCGGATACATCCCTAAACTCTCCTTCTTCGACCATCAATTCTGCGAGCATTGCCAGTATGGCAAACAAGCAGCCGCATCACACCCGACATCAGCACCAAGAGAAACGAGACCTCTCGATTTGGTCCACTCGGACGTCTGTGGCCCAATGCCGCATCAGTCTCTCGGCGGTGCCTCTTACTTCGTCAGTTTTATTGACGATTCGACTCGAAAGGTGTGGGCTTATCCAATTCGCACCAAAGATCGTGTCTTCTCGATCTTCTCCGATTGGCTCGCTATGGTAGAAAATCAAACCGACCGAAAACTGAAATGCTTTCGGACCGACAATGGGGGAGAGTTCAAATCAGAAGAATTCGTCAAATTCTGCCGACAACGCGGCATCCGACGTGAATTTACGGCACCACACAGTCCGGAGCAAAACGGGATTGCCGAACGCATGAATCGGACAATCCAAGAACGGATAGTTTCCATGCTCCAACACTCCGGACTGTCAGATGGCTTCTGGGCAGAGGCTCTACTCACGGCAGTACACATAATCAATATGTCGCCAAGCAGACCTCTAGGACTTCAAATTCCTCAGGAACTATGGATCGGCAGTAAGCCGAATTACAACAAGCTGAGGATCTTCGGATGCGAGGCGTACGCCCTTATTCCGAAAGATGATCGCCGAAAACTTGCACCTCGGTCCAGGAAATGCATTTTCCTTGGATATGGATCCGACGGCGAAATGGGATACCGACTCTGGGATCCCGAACGCAGACAAATCGTCCGAAGTTCGGACGTTGTGTTCGAGTCGGCTATGAATCCATCAGTCAAAACACCGATCGAAGTCCGAAGGGTAACATTTTCCGATGTGCCGACCCTTCAAGAAGGCCCCACTCTTAACACACGGTCAGCTTCACGGGTAGCTGAACCTTACACTACCGATTCGGACAACTCTGACTCGGCACAGCAGCTTTCGGACCATCCGACCTCGATACCCGATGCGACCAGTCCATTCATACCTCGACGATCCGAGAGACTGTCGCAACCTCCGGAGAGGTATTCTCCTGGAATTTTCTTCACCGACGCCGGCGAACCGACGTCTTACGAAGAAGCATCGACATCTGTCGATTCCGCCACCTGGCATCTGGCGATGGAGTCGGAAATGCACTCCATTCGGGCAAACAAGACTTGGGATATGGTCGAATTACCTAGGAACCGACGTGCTCTTCCTTGCAAGTGGGTTTATCGACTAAAAGAGACGTCTGATTCAACCACCCCAAAGTACAAGGCCAGATTAGTTGCGAAGGGCTTCCGACAAGAATATGGCGTCGACTTCGACGAGATTTTTTCACCAGTGGTGAAAATGACAACCCTTCGTTTTCTACTCGGCGTAGTGGCAGCCGACAACTTGGAGCTGATTCAGCTAGATGTCAAAACAGCATTCCTCCATGGTGATCTTGAAGAGGAAATTTATATGGAGCAGCCAAAAGGCTTCGTGGCAACTGGCCAAGAACATCGAGTCTGCCGACTCAGGAAGAGTCTATACGGCCTCAAACAGGCACCGCGACAATGGTACAAGAAGTTCGACGACTTCAGCCAATCGATCGGCTTCTCAAAAAGCGATGAGGACCATTGTTTTTTTTACCAACACAGCTCAAGATGGATCACCCATCTTCCTCATCATTTACGTGGACGACATGCTAATTTCTGGACGCCACGCGGGCGAACTTGCCGATCTCATTCGGCAACTGCGGTTGAAGTTTGCCATGAAGGACCTCGGTCCGGCACGACACATACTTGGCATGAAGATTAGTCGGCATCGCGATCAACGACATCTTTTTTTGTCTCAGACCGACTATATCGGACGTGTCTTGGAACGCTTCAACATGCAATCAGCCAAATCTGCTTCAACCCCGCTCCCCATGAATCTTCGGCTCTCTCAGCGAGACTGCCCGACATCCGGTCCGGAGGGGGAAGATATGAAGTCGGTACCGTATGCACCGGCAGTCGGCTCCCTTATGTACCTGATGGTCGCGACACGGCCTGATATTTCTCATGCCGTAGGAGTCGTTAGCAGATTTATGCACAATCCTGGCCGATCGCATTGGAACGCAGTCAAGCATGTGTTCAAATATCTGGCTGGCACAAAAGACCACGGCATTCTTTTCGGTCCGAACTCAACTACAGGCGTAGTCGGTTACACCGACTCGGACTTCGCCGGCTGTATAGACAGTCGGAAATCAACAACTGGATACTGCTTCAAATTCGGCAATGGAGCAATTTCGTGGAAGTCGAAACTTCAGGAGTGCACAGCGACCTCAACGACCGAAGCAGAATATGTAGCTGCGTCCGACGCTGCAAAAGAAGCTTTGTGGCTCGGCCGGCTGGCGCACACGTTTCGACAAGTCGACCATGACTCGGCCCCAGTTGTCTATAGCGACAGTCAAGGTGCTGTTGCCTTGTCGAAAAATCCGGTTCACCACAACGCCTCCAAACATATCGACGTTCGATATCACTTCGTTCGGGACTGCGTCATTTCAGGGAAAATCGGTCTAGAGAAAATATCCACAACCGACAATGTCGCAGATGGAATGACCAAGTGTCTTTCGGCAGACCGCTTTCGGTCCCTTCGGCATCAGATGGGCGTAACGACAAACCAGTCCGGTTAGAGCCGGACACATCGCAGGATGGTTTCCGACAACCGACATCAGTTCCTTAATGATCGGCTTCAACTCTTCCGACCCGACCAGTTCGGTCTTCTGCGTTCGGACCCTGCCGACTCGAACAAAACTGATATGTCCGAGAACCTAGGTTTATGCCTGTAATCTTAGATAACCCATGTATACGCCCATTACGGGGGAGTGTCGAATACAAGTGTATAATGGACGTATTCACACTATCCCTTTGTATAGATCAAGTTTGGGCCATTTGTGTAATTAGCATAAATGGTAGATGCCCTAAGTCTGTCACTATATATAGTGACCTTGTAACCTTTTTGTAAGGTTGGGTTGTATTATTGCTTTATGGAATAGAAAGAGTCGTTTTGTGCCTCTCTCTCTCTCTCTCTCTCTCTCTCTCTCTATCTCTGTGCAACGACCTAGAAACTGTCATACGCAGGTACAGAACAGAATCGAATGCTTCTTGATCTTCCGCATAGACGACCTTGTCTCCAACACTCGTTGTGTACAAAAGTCATCTAGGGCATTAAGATGCTTTTGTAGGTCGTGTTCTGACTCCGAGAGCAAGACAATGTCGTCTACGTAGAGTAAGAGACTAACTTGCGTATCCCCAATAATTACTCCCTTGCCTCCCTTTTGAGCAATAAAATCAGTGATCTCATCAATGTAGATCCCAAAAAGAGTCGGTGACAAGGGACAACCCTGTTTTACACCAATGGTGCTAGTGAAACAATCAGATAGGCCACCTGGGCATCGTACGCACCTAGAGACTTGCTCATATAAGGCATAAAGGGCCCAGATCATGTCATTTGGTATCTCCAAGCTCTTAAGTCTATCAAACAACCTCTCCCTAGGAACCGTATCAAAGGCTTTGCGGAAGTCCACAAAGCAAAAGTATAGTTTCTTCTTATGAGCCTTCGTCTGGTCAATTAAGCACCTAAGTGTGAAGATATGGTCAATAGTGGAGAAGGCTCGTCTAAAGCCAGCCTGCTCAAGTGCGCAAAGACTTAACGTTTCCATATAATCGTTGAGCTCCGCTTCCATTACTGCACCATATAGTTTAGCGAGTGTATGACCTATCATAATGGGCCTATATGTATTTGGGTCCCTTGGGTCCCCTCCTTTATGTATAGGGGCCACTGTGTTCATGGCCCATTGTGGTGGAAAACCCTCGGCGAGGGCACGGTTGAAGATTAGAGTGAGAAGGGGAGCTAAGCACTCTTGAGCATATATGATGTGTTTGGCTTGCAATCCTGTGTGGTCCATAGATTTCCTATGTTGTAACATTTTTATGACCTTCGTGACCCTAGAGGTCGTGAAAAGTGTCCCCATGGTAGGTCAAGGTGTGGAAGGCATTGGAATGGGTGGTTGGTTCGGGACATGGTAGAGTCTCTCGATATATGTGTGCCAAATATTGGAATCCTCAATGGGTGTTTGTGGTCTCGGTTCCCGTAGTCTCTTCCCTGCAAGGGCGCAATCCCTACTCATGAACATATGGTAGAGTTCCCAATATTGAGATGGTTCCCAAGCTCATCTTTTACGACGTGTCATCTTGCGCATCTCTTTGCGAGCCTGTACTGAGGAAATCGTACCACTAAGTCGTGACACCTTAAGTTGTCTATACAACTCTCTACAATCCTCATCATACCACTTGTTCTATGGCATAGACCCTATTCTACTATGATTGGCACCTTTCGTGCGTGCGAAGCTACTAGTTGCTACTGAGTGAAGGATGTGTGTGAGTTCTGTAGTGAGGTTCTCTAAAGGCAAGGAAGAATCAAAAGAGGAGAGATGGGCTTGTACATGTAGAGAGTAGATGTCAGTGAGCTCATGCGTGAAATGTATTATGGTGTGATGGGTTGGTTGACTAGAGTTGGTGTAAAGAATAGCGTGCAGAAGCAATAGAAAACCGAACATAGAAAATATGTAGGTTTAATGGAGAGCTTGAATATACATAGTACACAGGAGAGACAGAGAGAGAGAACACACAGAAACTCAATTCAAAATAATACTCAATCTATTCTGTACATACTTTATGCTCAGTGAGCACCTTATATACAAGCCCTGACTATCGGGCCCTGACTATCGGGCTAACACAAGTACTGACAGTACTTGAATGCTCATAAATGAGCCTGCTACACTAACTCCCAAAATTATTCCTTACGAGGAATAACATACTAACGGCCTTCCGGTTTACGCACCAATACGGCCACGTTATGCGTACCATTTTACGCACCCAGTCTACACACCATATTACGCACTAAATGTTGAGCTTGTCACTCAACACTCCCCCCTCAAGCTCAACTTGAGGTTCCGCTTGCTTCGTCGGATCTACGCTCCGGCTTCTCCTAGCTCCACACCTCGCTCGCACTCCTCGACCCGTTCGATTCCGCGCGCCTCGACCCTTTCGGTCGGCTTGTCTGCTCACACAGCCCTTCTCAGCTTCCTTGCTGTTGTGGTGTTGGCACCTCTTTTGCTGCCTTCTCTTCTGCTTGGCCCTTGGTTGATTCAGCATATCCGAATCAAACATCCAAACCAACTCAGCTTCCTCCAATCGGTTTACGCTCTCGTTTGAGTTGGTTGTCTCCAACTTGTCTTCGGTCTTCAGGCCCCTGACAACGTCCGACCACGTCTTAGTCTTGGCCTTATCTCCCCCTGTTCCGGCTATCCTCGGCTCCTTCTTATGCTTACGGCTCTTGCTTCCGTCTTCAGCTTCTTCAGCCAGTTCGAAGTCAAATTCTCCATCCGGCTTCGCATTTCGGTCACTTCCGCCGTGATGCTTACCTCCGCTCCTTTCACACTTTGGTCCCTAATCTTCCTCTCTCCTCCTCAAGTTCGGCGTGTCGAGGTGACGCAACCCAAGCGCACCCGAGAAATGCCGCAACTTGTCGAGACCAAGAGGCTTTGTGAAGATGTCGGTAATTTGCCGATCAGTCGAAACATTCACTAGTTCGACTTCACTTGAAAGGACCCGCTCGCGGACAAAATGGTATTGCACCTCAATGTGCTTGTTCTGGGCATGAAAAATGGGGTTCTTCGCAAGATGGATACTGCTAAGGTTGTCTCAATAGATCATCGTCGGATCAGACACCTCGACATGCAGATCCCGTAATAGCCATTTTAGCCAAATGACTTCACATGTAGCGATAGTCGCCCCTCGATATTTGGCCTCCGTGCTTGACAGTGCTACTGTCAGCTGCTTTTTGCTGCTCCACGCGATCGCCGCACTTCCTAATGAGAATGTGTATCTAGACATGGATCGACGATCGTGGGCATTTCCGGCCAAATCGGTATCCGTGTAGCCGGCTAACTGTTCGGCTATGCCTGCCTGATAAAATAACGCCATGTCTTTCGTGCCGCTAACATAATGCAGTATCCTTTGCGCACACTCAAAGTGTTCGGCTGTAGGTTGCGACATGAATTGACTGATTAAGCCGACCGGGTAGCTAAGATCCGGCTGAGTAATCGTCAAATAGATAAGGCTCCCGACAATCTGTCGGAACCGTGTTGGGTCGCACGCCTTGCCCGAATCTGGGCGAAGCTTCACGTTTCTATCCAGAGGGGTCGAGATAGGCTTACAATTTGCCATCCCGAACTTGAAGTGCATATTCAGCACGTAATGACGTTGGCTGATCAATATGCCTTCGGGGGTACGGATCACTTCGATCCCGAGGAAGTAATGAAGTCCGAGATCCTTCATTTCAAATGGTGCCGCAAGCTGAGACTTCACGTGGCGGATTTCGTCAAGGTCGGCACCGGCGATGACTAAATCATCAATGTACAAGAGTAGGTTGACCGGTCCATATTGTCCTTGCCGAACAAATAGAGAAGAGTCTGATTTTGACGACACAAACCCCATCCTACGCTAGTGTTGCGTAATCTTTGTGTTCCAAGTTCGCGGAGCTTGCTTTAGTCCATACAAGGATTTCTTCAATCGGCAAACTACCGAGGCATTTTGTTCAGATAGAAATCCGGGGGGTTGTACCATGTACACTTGTTCCTCAAGATCACCTTGCAGGAACGCGTTCTTTACATCCATTTCATGTAAGTGCCACCCCTTTACTGCTGCTACCATGAGCAAAACACAAACGGTCGCCATCTTCGCGACAGGCGCGAAGGTCTCGTCATAGTCCACCCCGTGCTTCTGTGCATAGCCTTTTGCTACTAAACGGGCCTTGTAGCGGTTGATTGAGCCGTCCGTGTTGTGTTTCACTTTATACACCCACCGGCAGCAGATCGGCTTCACACCCTTCGATGCATCAACCAGGTCCCATGTCTCATTTTGCGTTAAGGCATGCATCTCTTCCTCCATTGCAGCACGCCAATTTGCGTCCTTCGTCGCTTCTGCGTAGCTCTCCGACTCACGCACTTCCGCTACACACGTCATGTACACATAGGGATGCGCCATGTACTCTTTGTATCCAAACCGCACAACAGGGTTCTTCTGGCGGGTAGATCGGCGTTGTTGCTCATTAGCCAAAGTTGAGGTTTTCTTGGCCGATGCGGACTTCGCTCTCGATGACCCGTCATCACTTCCCTCAAAGTTGGACTCGCATAGATCCGACTCGTTCCTATCCGTGCTGTAATCCGACACCTTCTTCTTCCCTTTTTCTTTGCGCGTAAGCCGTCTCCTCGGCTTCCTGCACGGGGAATGCACGACCGAGTCTCCACTACTCTCCGTCTCATCATCTGGTTGGCCATCTTGGCCCAACCCCTCATTCGGCCCGCATAGCCGAAATGAGATCGGGCTCTCTCTCAAAGCTCCGATGTCTTCATCGTGCGGAGGCATTTCAGCTTCGTTGATTTCTTCTTCAGAAATCGGATTGGAGGTGAGGTCCGGAGTCGGGGGCAAGTACCAAGACGCGGACTCGTCAAACACAACGTTGCAGCTCACGCACACTTGTTTGGTGCGTGGGTTATAACACTTATAACCCTTTTGCTCGTCCGAATAGCCGACCAAGATACACTACTCGGCTTTCGCGTCCAGCTTCCTCCGTTTCTCCTTCGGCACATGCACATATGCAATGCTACCAAAAACTCTCAAGTCTCGTAGATTTGGCTTCCTTCCGAAATATTGCTCATGCGCCAACACTTTGTCTCTGATCCGATTCTGGATGTATACCGCGGTTCGTACCGCCTCGGCCCAATAGAACTTGGGCAAGCTCTTCTCCTCCAGCATTGCCCGTGCCGCTTCCACAACCGACTGATTTTTCCTTTCGGCCACGCCGTTTTTTCTCCGGCGTATATCTGCAACTAAATTTGTGCCGAATTCCCATATGTTGCAGATACCCGTTGAATTGACCAGAAAAATACTCTTTTCCACCATCCATCCGTAGGCACTTGATCTTTCTTCCTCTTTCCCTTTCAACGAAATTGTTGAGGTCCCGGATACAGTCGAAGACTTCACTCTTCTTCTCAATGAGGTAGATCCACCTGTGCCGCACAAAGTCGTCGATGAAGGAGACAAAATATCGACTCCCGCCAAGACAAACGTTCTGTGCCGGCCCCCATACATAGGAATGTATCAAGTCGAGCTTGTTCCGGATCCGGTTACGCTCATTAGGGAAAGGAAGTCGGTGTTGCTTCCCTAGCTGGCAAGCTTCACAAATTTGCGCCTTCCCTCCACAAAATTTGGGCAATCCGAACACCACATGTTTCGATTGCAGGTCCTCAAGCCGTTGATAGTTGACGTGGCCTATCCACTTGTGCCATAAGTCGATATCCGACTCGACTTTTTGTCCTTTCGTGAACATTGTGGTGCCACCATCACTAGAATCGAGGATAAACATCATCCCGTCTCTACGCCCTTGCGCAATAACTCAGCCTTCTTCCTCGATGAAGCACCCGAGATGCGTGAACCGGACTTGCATCGCCTAGTCGACGATCTGGCCGACCGACACCAGATTCTTCGTGATTGTGGGAACGTGTAACACGTTCATGAGTTTCCCTTTCTGCCCGACATGGCTCAGGGGAACTTCACCAACATTCGCGATCGGATGCGGAGTGTCGTCTCCGGTTGCGACTACTCCTAGTTGCATTGGTTTTTCCAGGAACGAGAACCACTCCTTGTGGCATGTCATGTGGTTTGACGCGCCGGAGTCGACGTACCACACCTCGTCCGACTTCAGGGTGATCTTCTTCATCGAATTTGCTTCGTGTCTCCTCACGAGGGCTGATCCTTTTCCGGATCCTTCGGCGTAGTGCGATCGCTGCCGATTTCCTTTGTCGGTCTGTCCGGAACCTGATCCGGGCCCGGTTCTCTCCGAATCAGTGCGCTTTTTCCAGCACTCTCTCCCCCTGTGGCCTTTCTTGCCACAATACCAGCATTCCGTGGCAGATTTCCCTTGCCAGTCCTCATCACCTCGACTCCCCCTGTTTCCGAAGGCTCCAGAATTGTTGTCGGCATCACTTTGGTGCCTTCTTCCTTGATCCCGTCAACCGCCTCCATTGCGCACCGACTCGCCTCGTCCGCCACGACCACGGGGCCTATCTCCCTCCGTGTACAACATCTTGTTGTCGGCATGCGTGCTAGTCAACGCACCCACGTGGTTCTCCTCTACAAGAAGCATCGATTGTAGGTCGAAAAATGACGGCGTATTCTCCCGTGTACACACAGCAGTTCGGAATGCTCCGAACTTCGACGCCAATCCCGTGAGACAGATTTGCACCATCTTGCCTTCCTCGACGTTCACATCGATAGAGGCTAAGGAGTCGCATATCTCTTTGATCTTCAAGGTGTAATCAACCATCGACAAGTCGCGTTGTCGTAAGTTGCTCAGCTCCTATCGGATTTGAAGCTTCTTGGTTGTGGTTCTTGGGGCAAAGAACTTTTTCAGATTTCCCCAAGCATCCTTTGGCATTTTCACATCCCGAATATAGCTCAAATGTTGTTCGCCCACACAAGATGCGAAGTGGTACAGTACCCTGCTCGCCGACTGTTCCCACGCTGGGAAATCTTTGTGTGTCGATTCGAGTGTTGTGTCATTTGCTCCGTCGACATAGCTCTAGTAACCATGCCCGAGCAGGTACTGGTGCATCTTGTAGGACCAAGATCCGTAGTTGTTTCTATCAAGCTTCTCCGTCGGAAGCAAGCTAGCCATGCCTCTATCCATCGGTTTTACCTGTTCTTCTTGGTTGGTTTTCCTTTCAAGCTATGTCGTCGGTTGCAAAGGTTCTCAACCCTTGCGCTCTGATACCATGTAAAGAATAGCATGCGGAAGCAATAGAAAACCGAACACAGAAAATACGCAGGTTTAATGGAGAGCTTGAATATACACAATACACAAGAGAGAGAGAGAGAGAGAGAGAGAGAGAGAACACACAGAAACTCAATTCAAAATAATACTCAATCTCTTCTATACATACTTCGTGCTCAGTGAGCACCTTATATACAAGCCCTGACTATCGAGCTGACACAAGTACTGACAGTACTTGAATGCTCATAAATGGGCCTACTATAGTAACTCCCAAAATTATTCCTTACGAGGAATACCATACTAATGGCCTTCCGGTTTACGCATTTACGCACCGATACGGCCACGTTATGCGTACCATTTTACGCACCCAATCTATGCACTGGGTTACACATCGTATTACGCACTCAATGTTGAGCTTGTCACTCAACATTTGGTGGTGTGGGAGATGTCACATTTTAGCTCAAAGTATAGGAAGCTATGGTCTGCACCCATGGGGCATGGGGCCACTCGGAAGGAGTTAACCATGTGGGTGGCTTCAGGGCGTCCTATTAGGTAATCAACTGTGCTTTCCCTTTCTCCATGTGGGAAACATGTGAGCTCTTCTGAGCCCGGCCACTTGGCTAAGCCATTATATATGATCATCTGTTGTTGGCTTCCAAGTTTAAGCAGAGGATGGCCAAAGATTGTGGCGTCCGCACCTTGATCTTTTGATGTACGTGTTATGCATTAAAATCCCCTGCAAGGAAGACTTCCCCTTGAGAAGAATATCGGATTATGTCATCCAATAAAGGTTCGTATGGTGAAGGCCCATGTGGCGTTCCTTCATCAACTATACTCACCTCTCCAACCGTATTATATCAGGATCCTTTCGGGGGGGAGTAACAAACGGCGATAAATATCACCTAATCCTTGCTAGTGAGGATTTTCACCCACATAAAACGGGCTTCTGGGTCTTTCTTTAGTATTTCTATCCTATTATGTATCTCTCTCCGAAATAATATCGCAACCCCTCCAGACCCTCTAGTAGTGTGTCGACGTGATGTTTGTCTAAAGATAGATTCCCAACGAAAACCGTCAACTCGTGGTAGTCCTCAATTTGGACTCTAATGTGTTTCTACAAAAAAAAAGTATATTAGATACCGTCAAAATGTCCTCTAGACAACCAAGGTGTGTCCAAAGTGCACCGTTACAATCCCATAAGGTCATCCTAAGTTTATTGTCTGTCACATGGGCCACACGCCATCAATTGGCAGCACGATCATTAATTATCACACGTCCGTCTTGGTAAAAAGCACGGTGCCCCTCTTTACAAGCTTGTATGACTAGTGGCATACAAGTTTTACGATGCTCAATTTGCATCTTGGTCAAGTCTTCAATTAGGTAGATAGGGTCCCCGCCCAATCCTCGAAGAATTGGTCTCTTTTTAAAAAAGGTGATCCTAGGTTCTGAGTCCTTAAACTGAAGGACTAAAGCTCTTTTCCTAGTGGTGTCATGTCCTACTCTCCAAGTTTTAGTGATTGGTAGGGCTTCCTACCCCAACATCTTCCCTAATGTTTGTGCATTTTTGTCGGGAGATGCCCCTTCCTTGAACCCAGTAACTCTTACGTTTAAGTGTCGAGCTTGACGCATTTTTTCCTCCTCAAGGGTGGTGTTTACAATATTTTCATCCTTTAGTTCCTTTTTAATATTACGTTTTACTACATCAACCCACCTAGTTTTTGCTAATTCCATATCGCTTTTAACCTCTTCCTTAACCTTTTTTATCTCATCCTTAATATCCTCTAGGGAAAATATTTCACCATCTTCCCTAGATGTCTCAAGGTCCTTAACTTGTTTTTGAAGGTTCACGTTGTCTTCCTTAAGTTTCGCTATTTCAGTAATAAGTAGTTCTTTCTCTTCCTTATCTTTTTGTTTTTGAGCTTCAATCTCTTTTGCCCATTTTTCCATTTTAACTAACCGGTTAAGGACATCTAAAATTTCTTCCTTACTTATAATTTTGTCGTGTGTTTCCTTATGGTTTCGTCGAGAAGTCATGTTGTAATTCAAAAGATAAAAGAAAGAAAAAGTCAAAAAGGACAGAAAAACTTAACCAAGCATCAATGTCTTCCGCGCTAGGTACAAGTGTAGAAGCACATTTGTACTCTCTCGTTTACGCAACCGACGACGTCGTGAGAGGTGTAGGTGACAGCGACGGTCGACAATGGAAACTGTGCCACAAACCAAACAACGGCGAAGGACAACAGCAACAAATGACGACAACAACAACGTTAGACTGCGACGGCAGCAACGACAGACGACCGACGGGGGTTGCAGTGACAGACGATGACGACAAACAAACAACGGCAAAAAGAGGGAGGATAATGTCATAGACAAGGTATCACATGGAATGGTGGGGGTTGAACCCATGACCTTCTGGTCTTATTGGGCAACCTTGCCAATTGAGCTACATCCATCTATACATTATTGTATTGTATAAGATTCAACTTATTTCATCATAGATTGATCACTAGAACTTTCAAGAACATTCTAGAGAATGCATCTTCATGCGCTCTCTAGAAGTTTCCATGCACTCTCTAGAAGTCTTCTAGCTTTCATGCATACCTCCACATTCTTGTATAAATACCTTAATTACAATCAAGGTGAACAACACCAATTACGAAAGCATATACAGTTCTTGTTTATTTTTCTATTCTCTCTCTCTCTCTTGTGTGTTCTCTTGTCTAAGTTCTCTCTCCCGCTATCTCTTAATATTGAGCCTCGTCTACCTGTCCTTGACAATCTTGTGGTCTTGCTTATGCTCTCGATCTCTCTTAGTACTTAGCCTCATTCCACCCATTTATGACAGTGACTCTTCATATCATGAGTCATAACCGTGACCCTAAACCCCCCACCCAATAACACATCACTATTCCGTCGGATCCCACTCTAACTCCAATAAGGGCTTACTATCACAAACCCAAATATCCCAGAAAGGGTTTACTTTTTCAGGATGGGGATCAATAATACATACCTTCCCTGTTTTTGCAACCACCCTAATAGGCTTCCACTCCACTAAATTGAGAAGGTCATCCTCCATAGAGACCCATCACAATTTTCCCTCCAAAACTATTAAATATGCTAAGAAGGATTCATTAGATGTATAAGCTCTTGCTCCAATCAAGACATTAAAAGAAGAGAATGCCCCATACCATACATGGTTTGAATTAAAAGAAGAAGGTAAAATCCTATTACAAGCATTACTTATCCCTTGGAACATTAACGTACCACCTCTTATTGATTTCAAAATATGTTCCTTAACATCCCTAGAGGATTGATTAAAGTTTAACCAAGTAACAACATTAACCGCAAATGCCTCATCAACCGCCACCCGATTTGTTAGGATCGTGACCAGCCACAACCGGATATACTCACGAATACATGTTCGGATGCAAAGAACAAGAAAGCTAGTACACAGACAAAAAACGAGATATTGAGACACAGTGTTTAACGTGGAAAACCCAAATCAGGAAAAACCACATGAAGTCCTCGAACTCCGAACTAGATCACTATGATAAAGAGGAGTACAATAAGATACTCAGAGGCAACGACCTCGAGATCTTCTTCGTCTGACAAACGGCTACTAAGTTACTACTCTCACATTCTCTCTCTCTTACTCATAGTATAGAGGCAACTACCTTCAGTGTAACTTTTCAACCATAATGATCAACCACTACTACCTTAAAGTTTGCCCTAGTTGTTTATATACTAAAACAACTTTCTAGCTATTTACATACATAGCCCACAAGGGCACATTCAGACTATTTACAATTATAGCCTCTCAAATCAGTCATGAAATCAATTCTCGATTTCCATTTCCAATTTCCAATTTCGGTTTCGGCCTCAGCTGAGCTTGCTCATCGATTCAACTCATCCCATTCGGAGGGACCTGGTTTTCCCAACAAACTCCCCCTTCACTCCGACGTGGGGTACTTCATAGTATAGAGGCAACTACCTTTAGTGTAACTTTTCAACCATAATGATCAACCACTACTACCTTAAAGTTTGCCCTAGTTGTTTATATACTAAAACAACTTTCTAGCTATTTACATACATAGCCCACAAGGGCACATTCAGACTATTTACAATTATAGCCTCTCAAATCAGTCATGAAATCAATTCTCGATTTCCATTTCCAATTTCCAATTTCGGTTTCGGCCTCAGCTGAGCTTGCTCATCGATTCAACTCATCCCATTCGGAGGGACCTGGTTTTCCCAACAAACTCCCCCTTCACTCCGGCGTGGGGTACTTCATAGTATAGAGGCAACTACCTTCAGTGTAACTTTTCAACCATAATGATCAACCACTATTACCTTAAAGTTTGCCCTAGTTGTTTATATACTAAAACAACTTTCTAGCTATTTACATACATACCCCACAAGGGGACATTCAGACTATTTACAATTATAGCCTCTTGAATCAGTCATGAAATCAATTCTCGATTTCCACTTCCAATTTCCAATTTCGGTTTCGGCCTCAGCTGAGCTTGCTCATCGATTCAACTCATCCCATTCAGAGGGACCTGGTTTTCCCAACAAACTGCCCCTTCACTCCGGCGTGGGGTACTTCACCAATTCGACTCTCTGTCGGCACTCGTTCAGATTCTCTGCTGACAGCGCAGTCATCAGCATGTCCGATCCATTTTCAGCCATTTGGATCTTCATCAAAGCAAACTCCTTTTCCTCTACTCGCTCTCGGAGCCAATGATATCTCCTCTGGATGTGCTTGGTCCTCAAGTGGTAGGTAGCATTTTTCGCAAAGTGGGTGGCACTTTAGTTATCACAATGGAGTCAGAATTCCTCTTGTTGAATTCCCAATGCTCGGCAATATTCTTCGAACGGTCTGCGGTACTCTTTGCCATTGGCCGCTCAGACTGCCTTCAACATTCGACTGCTTTCCCTCTCGGCCCTCACTTGGAACTCTTTCAAGACTGATAATACTTGATCCTTTGTCTTCAACACGGAAGCCCACAACTTCCGGCTACAGTCTTCTATGAAGGTCACGAAATATTGTGACCCAGCATGAGACTTCGTGTCCACGTAGCATACGTCCGTATGCACAAGTTCCAACGGCATTTTATTCCTCATCGGGGGCCTCAATCAGAACGAGGTTCGATTTTGTTTGTCGACTAGGCAATCAACACACTTATCCAGATGCACTTTCTTTACCTCCGGTAGGAGTTCCTTTTCGGCTAGCATCTGCATTCCCTTCTGGCTCATGTAGCATAGCGGTATCGTGAAGATCTGTCACTACGTGGGGATCATGAGGCGGAACCATCGGGGTCCTAGACCGGAAGGATTCGAAGTTTGCACTAACTTTAGCGAGAAAGTATTTAAGATAGGTTGAGAGAGATTGATATGATAAAAGAGAGGTATTGAGATAAAGATTGAACTTTTAACTTTTAGACTTAAGAGAGAAGATTCAACAACAATAGGATTACAAGTTTCTTATTTTTCCCAATTTTTTCATTACTTTTCATTTGCTTGATTCCTCCACTCTTTTATAGATGCCCCCATGCATATGGTGCATGTAAGGGTGCAAGACATGCACGTAATGCATGAAATGCATGCTTGCCATGTCATCATCTAAGCTTTCATGTATGAGAATTTACATGTAAATGTATAATGATAAAAATATAGCTTCTAAGGAAATGACTTGGCTCGCCGTCTCCCTGGCTCACTTCATTGGCTCCATCCGGTCGTCGTCCGGTTCCAATCAGCCAAAACCCTTACAAGTAATTAGGCCACATCCATTCATCCAATTAGTTTAGCTCAAGTCACCTTGAAAATTCTATGATCCACTCATAAACACAAAGTAAATCATTTTGGCCTTGCTTATATAATCTGGGATCCTTATTTGTCCTGTCTATGTGGGATATCTCGTAGTTTTGTTTTCTTCTCTTCTTCTTCGCAAACTTCATACCCACATAACTTGTCACTTAGTTGTCTGTTTCTTATGTGGTAAAGTGTATTCGAAAGCTCTTGAAGACCTCCATCTTTTTGTACCAAGATATTAAACTAGTATAAAATAGTATCTTCACTATTATTGTTTTATTTTTGTGTGAAGAACCACACTCGATTTTATACATTCCTCGCAATTTTCACACCGTTGTCGAAAATCTTCACAACAGCGGCCTCTTATGCCATAACTCACGAGTTGTGTCGGTTGCCACGTTTACCTCATTTCAGCATAAATAAGCATTCATTATATACAGTGTGCTAGTTTTCCGGGCTCGAGCCACGATTAGGCCCCCTTGCGGAACTTCGGGACGTTGTTCTGGATGCTACTAGTGTAGCCTTTATCATCCAGCCGACTGGCTGATATCTAGTTCAGTCAAACTTCCAGAACATGCTGAACATCTCTCAACACTAGTCTACACCCGATCGATGTCATCTGACACACATCTCCAATGTTGACGATTCGGCATGCTCCTTCATTCCCCATTCTTACAAGACCGTGGTCTCCGGCCTTGTATGATGAGAAGCACTTTCGATCGGGGGTTAGGTGAAACGACGCACCCGAATCGACCACCCATGTCGATTCTTCGCCGGCGAGATTGACCTCAGTTTGTTCACTAATGAACAGAAACTCCTCTTCACTTGCGGCGATTGCTGAGGTGTTCTTTTTGTCCAGGTATTTTCTTCAGCTCTACATCATCAGCTTGTTGGGAATATGTCCCTCCAGTGGGAGGAGGAACCAACTGTCCAGAAGTTGCTGACAGTCGATGACTGGGAAAATCCGACTGTTCCGAAAGCCGACAGTCGAAGACAGGGAAGATCTGACTGTTCCGAAAGCCGACAGTCGAAGAGTCGAAAACAGTGAGTCGACTGTTTGATAGTTCGACTATTATTATTATAGCAATAATAATAATGATACGTAGCAAAGGCTACATTTGTAAATAGCCCATACAATGTATAAGTATAAATACACAAGGCAAAACGTGAGAAAGAGCGTGTAGAACAGAAGTAGCGTGAGAGTGTGTGAGACAGAGACTGAGTGAGAGCGGCGCCATAACTGTGTGCGTAACAATAGACACCAAGAGCCCTGCATGGTTGATACACTCGAAGGAGTGTTGTAGCATTCTGTGTTGTATATCCACTATACATAGTGAAGCTCTGTTCCTGTGGTTTTCTCCCGTTTTAGGGTTTCCACATAAAGTCTTTGTGCACGATGGTTGTCCTGTTTTTCCTGGCATATCTGTGATTCGTATTTCAGCACAGTTCGTTTATTGTGATTTGACCAAACAATATCTCAACACAGCTCCCCCTTTCTCCTTTCAAAAGTGTTGGCAGTTCTTTTGAAAGTGCCCCGGTTTCCCACAATAGAAGCATGTGGGCCTTCCCCTCGACTTTGACCTTGTCCCCGACCTATCTCGATTTGTGGAATTCGATTTTGGCCTCTTCCTCGATTCGTGTCACTTTCCGTGACGAGGGCCTTCGGGTCAGTATTGAACTCTCGGTCTTTTTGGCGAGCTTCTTCATTCAATAAGCTCGACTTCATCTACTCTAGGGATAAGTGTTTCCCTTGTGGTCCCGCGTTGCCTAATGTGACAACAAGCGTTTCCCAACTGTCCAAAAGGTATCCCAGCAACAATAGTGTTAATACCTCATCGAGAAGAGGTACTTCTAAAAAGGTGGTTTAATTCATCAATCATTGGAAGGCATTGATATGCTCCACCGTGTTGGAGCCGTCTTGATATCAGAGTCTCACGATTTTTCTAAAAACTGAGACTCTGTTCACGACATTCTTGTTCTCGAACATTATGTCAATCTTCTTCTAGAGGACGTCAGCACTCGTCTCTTCATCAAAGTTGTTGTATAGACTCATGTCTATAAAACACCTTATATATGTTGCCACCTTCAGATGCATAACTTCCCCAATTGATGCATCAATCTTGTCTGACCTTTTATCTCCGAGCCGCACCGACAACCAGAGGTCTTTGCACACGAGCATGTCCTACATCTTCGACTTCCACACTGAATAGTTGGAGCCAGTAAATTTGAACATGCCTCCGAACGAGTCTTCCATCGCTTTGATACCACTTTGTTAGGATCGTGACCGGCCACAATTGGTTATACTCACAAATACGTGTTCGGATGCAAAGAACAAGAAAGCTAGTACACAAACAGAAAACGAGAAATTTGCAGAAAATGAGATACAAAGACACAATGTTTAACGTGGAAACCCCAAATCGGGAAAAACCATGTGGAGTCCAAACTAGATCACTATGATAAGGAGTACAATAAGATACTCAAAGACAACGACCTCAAGATCTTCTTCGTCTGATAGACGGCTACTAAGTTACTACTCTCACACTCTCTCTCTTACTCACAGTATAAAGGCAACTACCTTCAGTGTAACTTTTCAACCATAATGATCAACCACTACTACCTTAAAGTTTGCCCTATTTGTTTATATACTAAAACAACTTTCTAGCTATTACAAACATAGACCACATGGTCACATTCAGACTATGTACAATTATAGCCTCTCGAATCGGTTATGAAATCGATTTTCGATTTTGATTTCCGATTTCAGTTTCAACCTTGGTCAAGCTTGCTCAACAATTCGACTCATCCCAACTAGAGGGACCTGGTTTTCCCAACACAATTTAATCTTGTCCTTCTTCCCAACATATTACCATAATCATCCTTAATCAAGGGGTTCCAACAAATTGGTTTCCTTTCCAGCCCTCCTCCCATATAGGATGTTTATGCACAAGATTAGGCAACAAACATTTCCAAGCTCTTAACAAAGAGTTAAAAAGATTATCCAAAGTGGAAATAGAAGTCAAAGGCATATCCTCGTGCACAAACCACCACCTCAGATTTTGTTTCCAATGTCTACCTCTACATGGAACCAATTCCTTCATATGTTCATGAAGTAGCAACTTCCATGGCTCATTCCCTGGCAGTATAATTCTCACAACTAAAACATTGAGTCTATCAACCCTAATCCGCCTTCGTGAGGAGGAGATATTATTACCTTCCACGCAACTTTAGATCTTGCATTTGCATCATATGCACACCATAAGAAATTGCGGACAAACCTCTATACCTGAGAGAGAACAAATCTTGAAAACAACCGCGATGAGGGGATATACCACATTGAAGACAGAAGCACTTGATTAGCAATTACAATTCTTCCAGCCAATGATAAATGTCTCGAAGACCAAAACAACAATTTCCCCTTCAATGACATCAATAAGGGGGCAATAAGTAGGCAATAGCTTTAATAGCCAAAATACCTTATAGTAATAATAGCAAAATGAATTTTGAATAGGTATTTAGCTTTAAAATATTTTACTCAGCATTATGTTTTTTTGTAGATTCACCTAGCTATTTACACATAATATTATAATCTTATGGCGAGCAGTTCTTATCAAGTTATTAGCTATCGCTTAGCTAAACAACTAGTTACAAATATTTGAATTAATTCGTATAATTTGGTAGAGGTTATTTTCTCATTGTAGCGCGAAAACATCACGACAACATGGTCTTCCTATTTTGCACTCTCACCAATGCCTCCTAGATATAGAATTTGCAGATGACATTGCAGTCTACATGCAAGGGGACATCGAAAATCTAAAGAAGCTGGAAAGTGGACTATCCTTGTTTTGCAAGAGATCAAATGTCATGATCAATTGGGATAAATCTTGTGCAATATGGCTTTCTGATGAAGCACATCTTGCCTAGCACCCAGATCCCAGTTTCATGTGGATAAATCAAGGAGCAAGCACTAAATATTTGGGTTTCCAAATTGGCTTCAACATTCCTCTGGAGACAATGATTGCACCAATTATTCACTCCATTCGAGAAAAGTTGATACATTGGAGATCGAAAAAACTCTCACTAGTTGGTTGCATCATAATGGCAAATCATGTATTGCTCGCAGCGACATGGTATAGTCTATTGTTGTCGTTTAGGAACACGGTCCACGGTCAGTCCTTCGACCTAGACCTTAAAGTGGGTGTGGAACAACGAATAGGTGTTTAAGCGTAATGCATAAGGGAAGAGCCCCTGTAACCTATCAGCGTATAAGGGTAGACGGCTACAACCGAATCCCTATTAAGGGTTACACTTACGTACTACAACGCTTAAGTATTCAAGACACCCACACTAAACTAGCTGTAGCTATACACAGGAAATCAGAGAAGATAGGGTTCTATTATAAGGCGTTTCTTTACATTCCCCAAAATTACACGCACCTCCATCAGAGGTTTTCTGCCCTTTATATATGCAGGGTCTAATTAGCCGTTCACGCTTCCTGTGTTAACCATTACATGTGTTATGCTCTTATATAATTTCTTATTCCTACGCTTTTGTCCGTCGGTTACTATTCCAGCAGACAACACTTGGCACGCCTGTGGGATGGTGCCTTTGCACGTTGGACCCATCCCTTAATCTTCTTCCAAAATGGCCTGGATGTTCGGCTCTGTTGTGGTGTCTTCGTCTGGAGGTGATGTAGGGCCCGTAGGTGCATCGTGGTGTGGCTCCTCTGTTTGGTCGGGCTGGTTTATCCCGGAGTCGCCGTCGCCGTGTGTGGGTGGTCCGGGTACGGTGGGCTCTTCTTGAGTTAGTGAGTTGGGCTCCACCGTTGTCGTGCTTGCAGTCGGCTGCAACTCTGCCTCCATTGTTACGCCCTCCGTGGTGTTGGCCATTTTTGTATGTTCTTGGGAGTGGGGCGGAGATTCCGCCTGGTCCGCACCGTTCTCCGCGTGGTTTGATGATAGTGTGGGCTCATGCGGCTGGACTTCTTGTTGGGTAGTGGTTTCGTTGTTTGGTCCTGTGGGGAACTCCGCTCGTCGGTCCCCGCTATTCTCCCTCGTTGTCATCTCTGGTGATCAGGCCTGAGGTTCCTCTTCTTCGGTTGTGGGCGGAATTGGTGTCGCGTTGGATTCCTCATTTGTGCGCGTGTTGCCGGCTTGTGTGATCTGGTGAAATAGCTCCTCCTGACTTTCACCAAAATCATCTAAGAGCTATGCGAGTTCTTCGGAGTGTTGGTCTGCTAGCACACGATAGTCTTGCGCTTGGTCCTCCCGTATGGTCGCAATGCTCTCCTCATTTAGTTTATAGAAACCTCAACCGTCTTTTCGCCGATTCTCCCAGTCCACACGATACGCATGTAATTCCGCTGCTTGGGTTGCCCACGCCATCCATCCTTTGTCCAGCGCCGTTTTCAATTGCGCTGTGAACCTCTCTCGATTTGTTTGGAGAAGGATCCGCACGTTATCTGTGATGGCCTGGCAATGGTTGCGTGCGTCTTCCATTGACTTCTGGAGATTTGTGATTTCCTGTTGTTTAACGGTTGCCGCTTCCTCATACGTGGCCTTCAGGCCCGCCCACAGCTGGGATTCCTTTGCATGTTGTTCTTCTAATTTCCCCATCTCGTTGTTTAGGCGAATTTCGAGCTGATGCCTTCTGTCTTGTTCGACCACCAACTGCTCATCGAACCATACCTTCTTTTTTCCTAATAAGGCCCGAAGTCCTACTATTGCCGCCTCCGATTTCTTCGCGTCCTCTCGTAATTGTGCGATGTCGTCCGTTGTCTGGATGTGTTGAGCTACCTCCGTAGCTAATTTCTCTTCAAGAGTTTTTACTGCCTTCCGTCCGTTAGCCCGTATCTCCTTTTCTCTGTCTGAGGATTGGCGTAGTTCTGCTCGAAGACGGTCAATTTCGGATTCTGCTAGCTGCACGGCCCCTTTTGCTTTTGAGGCGATGGCGGTCTGAGCCTCGATTTCTTCTTTTAGAGTGTCAATGACATGGTTCGGTGGCGGGGTTGCGTGTTGCGCCATAGTCGCGTGAGCTTCCAACTCCGCGATGCGTGCGTTGGCTTTTTGCAGTTCGGCTTCAGTCAATTTAACCTTCTTCCAGACATTCTTATTTTTTATGGCCATCTCCTTGGCGCCCGTGCTGACCTTTGCCAGTTCCCGATGGACTTCGACTAGGGCCGTGTTTAAGGGTGGTATCTCCATCCCCACTCTCCGTACCCCGGCGTTCCTCTGTCTGCCGACCCTGGCTAGTCGGTCCTCATCGTCGCTCTCCGTTGTTTGTGTTAGGGCGCTCTCGATCATCTGCCGTTCCGCATGCTCCTCGGCCATTCGTTGGGCGGCTTTGACCTGCTATGTTGCCAGGAACTCCATGAGCTCAAAAGAAGTACCGAACTGCAACAGGGCACTGAACTCGTGGGCCGTATCCGGGATATCCGGATATGCCAAAACCTCGCTTTCCGCCGTCAATACGGCTTTCCCTCATTGGGATTGAGTCGTAATAATCGGTCGTGTCTCCCGGATGATTTCGAAGGTGGTATTCGGTTCCGCTGTTGCGGCGCCTTCGCCTTCGGTCTGTGTCTCCGTTGTCGTGGGGGCGTTTTTTACCAACCCCCGCCCATCTTTCCTGTCCAATCTGCGCCGTTTTGGTTTGGGGCTTTCCCACCGTGTTTCGGTGTCTGGTTCTGGGGCTACTTCCATGGAGCGTCTCGGTTGTTCCTCCTGCGTTGTCCGTGTGTCCGGCTGGTCGGTAGGAGGTGTTGTCCTTGGGTTTGGTTGGGCCAGTTGGGGTTCCTCTTCCCACTCTAGGGCCGATAACTCCGCTAACCTGCGTTTCGCGGATTGGGGCAGGGCCGTGGGTTGGCTGGGCTGCGGTGCTCGCAGGCCTCGGGGTGGAAATAGTACCGTAAGGTATTGTTGGATGATCGGCCTGAGCTTTTTGCCTACTTGGTACGCATGCAAGCCTTCCCTTAACGTTGGCCCTATGATGACCCCCTAGTCAACGGCACGCCCTTCAAAGGTATCGATAATGATGCTCGCTTTCTGCTTAGGCATCCCATATGCGTTGACATGTACGCAGCCGACTTCTAGTAGGAACTTGGCAACTTCACGGAAGAAGGGATCCGGAATCTATTTTGTTCTATAGGCCTTGGCGGAGGAGGAATATGGCCCAAAATACCGTTGCAGCGCCTCTGCAGGAGGTATTTCGAAATGTCTTTCACCTAGCGAGGATAGGTCCAACTTCTTCCGGATGGAAGAGTTGGTGACCGTGTCGATGTTAAGCTTCCTGGCGATGTCCATGGTGTCCGAGTGCGGAGGTGCTTCTGCGACCCGGATGTAACCATCCAGGCGTTTCTCCACGAGCCATCGGCGTAGGGCAGTAGAGATGACGATCGGCATCGCCAGAGTAGGTTTGTGGGGAGGAGACGGGTGGTTGTGGTGAGTTGGAGCTCTGAGATAGGATGGGGAAGAAGGTGAGGAGGAGGAACGATGGGAGCGTTGATAGCTAGAAGATGGGTTTCTGCTTTGTGCAGAAAATCGTGGTGTCGCGTGTTCTTGAACTAGGAGTTTGTGCATGCCTTCATTCGTTTTAATAGTCACTATCTTCTCTCTTTTTCTTTTTTTTCTTTTTTTTCTTTTTTGTAACAGTTATTTACAACCTATTTTTACCTTATAGTACAAATGGGGCTGTCCATTTTACGCTGCAGGTTCCCCGGCTCTGTCCCGTTCGGCGGTGAATGGGTTAGGTGGCGTAGGGCCCAGGCAAGGTTTGACCCGAAATCCATTCACCTTTTGCCGTACTACTTCTCCAGCCAACGTTCCTAGTTGGAACGTGCCTTGTTCCGCTCCAATTATCCAGTATGGGCCGGTCCAGCGGAAACGTAACTTCCCCGGCATATGGCCCATGCGCATTTGAAAAACTAGCACCGCTCAGCCCACGGCGAACTCCTTTTCCCTTGGGTTCCGATGTCGATCCACAAACGCTTTACGCCGTCGTTGTTCCTGTTCCAACACAGCCATGTTGTGGACGCATTTTTCCCCTAGTTCGAGGAGCTAGTAGAGCCGTACCTCCTCCGACTTGGCTTCTGATAATCGGTTCCGTACTTGAATGTGCAAACTAGCTACCTGAAATTCGACCGGCATCATAGCCTCCAGTCCAAACGCTAGTCGGAACGGTGTTGATTGTATACTTGTTTTGTAACTAGTTCTGTATGCCCATAACGCACTCTGTAGTTTGGTATCCCAATCCGTTCTATTTTCATTGACGGTTTTCTTCAAAATGGTCTATAATGTCTTGTTTGTGGATTCTGCTAATCCATTCGCCTATGGATAATATGGCATGCTCTTCTTGTGGACTACGGCGTAATGATGTGTTAGTTCCCGAACCACCGTATTGAGAAAGTGACTCCCCTCGTCACTGATGAGGTCAATCGGGCAGCCGAACCGGCACCAAATGTGCTCATAAAGGAATTTGGTTGTGACGGCCGCCGTATTTTCATGTAGTGCCTTTGCTTCTACCCATTTGGTGCAGTAATCCGTGGCTACCAATATGTATTTATTGCCCGTACGGGCCGCTGCTGGTGTGAAGGGCCCTACAAAATCCAATCCCCACTTTTGGAAGGGGTCTAGCGATAATATGGGCTGGTGTGGCATCCTTGTGTCCTTCGCGGGCTGACCCATCTGCTGACACAAATCACACTTTCTACAATACTCGGATGCGTCCTTCTGCATTGTTGGCCACCATAAGCCCACCTGCCATACTTTCCGGGTTGTCGCGTCGCCCGCGTAATGGCTGCCTGCCGTGCCGCAGTGTGCCTCCTGTAAAACTGCTTCCTTCTCATCCTGACGGACCCCACGTCACCAAATGTCGTCACTTCCTTTATGATATAAAACGCCTTCGACGAGGTAGAAGTGACGGCTTCGGACGGCTAGTCGTTTCTTCTCGTCCGTGCGTAATTGTGGTGGAGGTAGTCCTGTAGTTAAAAAGTACGTCATTTCCATAAGCCATCGGTCCGAAAAGGTGGATTCCGTTATTTCTGCAAGTGTCGCTACTCGCAAGATGTCAGCGTCCAGAAAATCGTTGTCGTCTTTTTGTACTGTTTCTCCATTCTCGAGTCTGCTCAAAAAATCCGCCACTGCGTGTTGTGTCCCTGGTCGGTGCTTAATTACGAAATCGAATTCCTGGAGCAACAACATCCACCGCGCCAATTTCCCTGTCAGGGATTGTTTCTCCACCAAATACAATAATGCCGAATGATCCACGCGGAACGTGAATTTCCTTCCTAATAAATAGTGTTAGAATTTATCGATGCTATATATCATCCCTAGCGCCTCCCACTCAGTTGTGGAATAGTTACGCTCTGCTGCTGACAATTTACGACTCGCGTAGTATATTGGCATGTACCAGTTTGGTTTGGTGAGCTGCATTAGTGCGCTTCCTATTGCTATGTCCGAGGCGTCGACGAACACGTGGAATGGCTTCGCCCAAACTGGTGGTTGTACGACGGGAGCCTGTGTGAGCGTACCTGGTTATAGCCACCGAAGCCATCTAAGAAACTGTACATCTCATGGCCTGCAACGGCGTCCAGCACGCTATCGGTGAAGGGTAAGGGAAATGCGTCCGTAATAGTTATGGCGTTTAATTTTCGGTAATCTACGCATACCCGTATTTTGCCGTTTTTCTTTGGGACGACCACTATCGGGCTTAGCCATGTCGCTTGTTTAACTGGTCGTATGAACCCCGCCTTTAGGAGCTTGTCAATTTCTTCTTTCACGTGGGTCGCGTAATTGGGGTTCATGCGGTAGCGGCGCTGCTGGACAGGTTTCGCGTCAGTTGCTAAATTGATCTTATGCTAATAGAACTTGGGATCTAACCCCTTCATGTCCTCGTGAGCCCAAGCGAACACATCTTTATATTCCGTGAGTAGTGCGATCATCGTGATTCTCTGGTCCGGCCTTAATTCCTTTGCGATGGAGAGGAACAAATCCGATTCCATACCCACATTTACTTCTTCGAGAGCGGAAGCGGTGACTCTTCGTGAAATCTCCATTTCCCTTTCGAATGCCACCGGTGCTCTACTGAGTTCCAATATGGACTCTGGGTTTGGTTCGTAAGGCTCGTCGTGGGGAACAGTGTCCATGGCATATTATGTCGCGGTTGCTATGACATCTATTTCGAACAGCGGAATAATCCGAGGGTGTTCGTCGAGGTACGCCTCCAATTCTGCATCCTCCACCCCAGCCAACATATTTATGTCCTCCGCGTATAATGGTGTTATACCCTTAGGTTGTGGCGTGTTGCCTTCCGTAGGTACGCAAACCTTGGTGCGTCCATGCCGGAAACTAATACACTCGTGTTGCCAGCTCTGCTTGATATTTGTTGTCTGCCCAGAAGCATTGGGTACGCTCCTGGGGCCTCCAAAGCGAGGACGACCGCCGAGATGTCGAAGCGGTGTCCGCCCACGATGATGCCTATTTTGCGAATTAACCCCAACGGTCGCACTGAGCGGATATCTGCCATGCGGAGCTAGAATGGACACGCCTCCCATTCGGAAATGCCTAACTGCTCGCAAGTTTTCGCGCTAATTACATTGACGCCTGAGCCGCCGTCGATTATGCATCCAGGAACTTCTTGTCCGTGCAATATTACTGTAATAGTCGGGTTGTGCTGATCCACCACCGGTGGTCCATCACTGACGTCTGTTAGGTTTGTGGCGACGCTTGCCCCGAGTATGCCCGTTGCATGTGCTTCCATGGTCTGGCGGAAATGTGGAACTAGTTGTAGCAGTTTTTCCATGGTTAACGTTATTTCACAGCCTGCTAACACCTGCCAAATGGGGTCCGTAGCCGGTCTTTCGTTCTCTGTTCGCTCCATTGTGTTCGCGGATTCCTGCCGCATACGTTCCGTATTGGTCGCGTTTGCTTTTTCCACCCACGCTTAGGCATGTCAGCGTACCTCGTCTTGCGCAACCCAATCCGCCGTTTTTGTTTGCTGGCGTGTCGTGACTTGTTGCACCTCCGCCGTAATCGTATTGACAACGGGCCCCTTTCCCTTGCGTGTTGGGCATTGCGTGGCATAATTTCCGAGTTGCTGACAAATAAAACAATGGATGCTTGATTCTCCCTTCTCGGCTCTAGGTGGTGTGTGCCGCTCTCCGAGTGCTACTTGCTCTTCGCAGTCCGGCCTCGTTTGTCGAAACGTACGCGGTGGCTGTTGTTGGTCTCGTTGTTGTTCCTAGTACCGCTCATCCCCCGAGCTTTCGTCGTAACGTCGGTGATCCCTATATTGCCGTGTCTTACCCCGATAGCCATTGAAGCCGCCCCGTTTGTTTGTCGGCCGTTGATTCTCGTAGCGCCGACCCCCTTTGGCGTAACTCGGATGTCCACGATAATCCTCGTCCTCTTGGTCATCCTCCTCAGAATCGTTGTGATTCCGGTAATTCCGGTTGTACCGGTCCTCCCGCGGGTTGCGATCCTTATACCGGGGTCGGTCTTCTTGCCTCCTTTGTTTAGCCCAGTGCGGTTGACGTTGTGTGTCCATGTTGCGGACTGCGAGAGTGGCTCTGTTTAACATATTGTACTCGCATTGGTCGACTGTGTGAGCCTTCGAGTGGCAGATTGGGCAGTGGATTCGCATATTACACTCCACTACGGAATGCCCCGAGTTCAAGCAAATCGTGCACTGGATTGCTTGACGAAATTGCCGTTCCTCATCCTGAGGTAACGCTTGTCGTAAGGAGGACATAGAAAACCTTCCCTCCTCATCATCCAACTCGAGTTGTAACGCTCGTTGTCAGGGTTTTCCTCGCGGATGCGTGAAATGAGGTGGGACCTCGGGGGTCTTGCACCGAAAAGCAAGAGAGAAAGGAGAAGGGAGGAGATCCACTACGCGCGAGCGTAGATTCTCAGGGACACGGCCCTCGACACAAAGACGCGAGTGGGACACCAACGCAGAGAGGCACGAATGTATGTATATATATATTAACAAAGACAACAACAACAAGAAGCACGAAGTCGGTTACAACCGAACAGGCCGGCGAACAAATACCGATGCCTGTTCGTAAACGCACAGAAAGAAAGGAGTAGGTTGGAGGTGCTGCCGGAAGCACTCGGGCATTCCTCAGAGCAGCACGAGCCTCCCGAAACCTGCACAGAGAGAAGCTATGGAGTTTGGAAGAGAGAGAAGCCTTCGGCCCACAACCCGACAGCACTTCGTCCTCTCTAACCGCCAACCCTCCCCCCCTCCTCGTCTCCCTCCTTTTATAGGCAAGGAAGGAGCCGTTTCCCATTAACTCCCTACCTACCGAATCTACCTACCTAGGATCTTCTATGTACAACATAAGGCGTACGTGCATGAAGAACCGGTTCCTAGGCTCCGGTGCACCGATTCCGCTTGTGGACGGTTTTCTTCACGACATCCGCCCTCACCTAACCACGCATCCACCGGCATGCGCCAAATTGAGTTGGGACGGAGAAAACCCGTCCAGCCTTCATTCCCCGCCCGTCGGTTCTTCCTCGGTTTCGGATCGTTCGTCGTCGCGGTCCAGGTTAACCGGATCCGGCTCGTCGTCGTGACGCTTCTTGAACGCTTTGATCCGCTTCCTAGCTACCGGTATCGCCATTCTCGTGCCGTCGAGTTCCGCCAGATGGTACGTCCCGTTGTCGTTGGTGCTTTGTACCACGTAAGGCCCGAACCACCTTCTTGCGAACTTCCATGTCGCTCGGTGCTGGTTGTCGAGGCTGCTGTCGTAGACTAGCACCCAGTCGCCTTCCTCGATCTTCTCTGGTCGGAGCCGGTGCGTTCAGTCGAATCGGGCTTTGTTCCTCATCCTTGCATCCCGAAGCTTTCCCGCAGCCTGCTCCACGTCCTCCGGCCTTCGCTCGAGCTGACATATGCGCGCCGCCAATAGTTCCTCCCGGCTCATCTCGTCTCTCTAGTCCACGGTTGCCCATGAGAAGATCGTACGTTCCGTCGGCATGATCGGCTTCTGCCCAAACATGAGCTCTGCCGGCATGAATCCGGTTACCGAACTGTGCGTAGTTCGGTTAGCCCACAACGCGTAAGGCAGCAACCGCGGCCAGTTCCCGACTTGACCTCCGCATGCCCGAACTAACGCCTTGACAATCGGTCCATGACCGCACTCCACCTTCCCATTCGCCTTCGGATTGTACGCAGTGGTAAGCGAGAGCTTGACTCCTAGCCGGTCGAACAGCTCCTCGGCCTCTTCGGCGTTCAACTCCCCGCGATCAGCCACGATCTTCCCGACGCACCCGTACCGGCATATCACGTCCTCAATCAGGAACCGACATACGGCCGCGGTCGTTTTGTTCTGAAGGGCTCGGCCTTCTACCTGGTTCGTCAGATCTTCCCGAGCCAGGACCAAATACCGCATTTTTCCTACTCCCATCGGCATCGTCACCAGGTCTACCATCCATTTGAAGTGGATGGTCGGAGGGTACGTAGGGTGAAGCTCGTCCCGATGTCGGACTACGGAGTGCATCTGACAGCTCTCGCAAGTTGTCACGAACCGATGCACGTCCCGGTACAGTCCCGGCCACCAGTACTTCCCCTTTATCTTCTCGAACGTGGCCCATGTTCCTCGGTGTCCAGCCCAAGGGCTGTCGTGGTAGGCCGTCAGCAGCTCCTCCTGTTCTTCCTTCATCGCCACCACCCGAAGCGGGACGTTGTTCCTCTTCTTCGGGTGCTTCCATAAGTATCCGTCCTGGAGAAAGAATCGGTATGCTTTCTTCCGGATCCGGTTGGCCTCGTCTCTCGTCCATGACGCATCCGGCGTCATTGTCCTCAAGAAACCACCGATCTGCAGCCACTCACCGTCGTACTTGCTCTCGTCGAAGCCGTTAAGTGCCGGAGTGCTCGTCCCATCGGTCGTCACGTACGTTGCCTCGAAGAAGTCCACGCCGACTTCTTCGTCCTCCGAAAACATGCCGCCCTCGTCATCAAACCTCGCTCTCGAAAGCATGTCGGCCATGGCGTTGTCCTTTCCAGAAATGTGTCGTATTTCCGTGTCCAGGGACTTGATGTACGCTATCCACCTGAGCATCGCCAGGTCCGGTGTCGCGCATCCGGAAACCATGCCGAGAATTGGCAGGCAATCCGTCTCGATAATCACTTCTGTCCCGATCAGGTAGTCTTTGTCGGCCTTTACTGCCGAAACGATACCCCAAAGTTCGCGTTTAACCTAGGCGTACCCTCGTTGTCGCTCACTGAGGACCTTCGCGCCGAATCGGATCGGGAACCGAATGCCATCCTCGTCTTCTTGGTTGACGACCCATCCGATCCCGATCGGACTCGTATCCACCGTTATGTATACCGGGGTACCCTTCCTGTAGACAGCCTTCCGGAGCGCCGGTGCTGCCGCAAGAGCTTCCTTCAGCTTCCGAACCGACTCCGTGTGCTCGTCTCGCCACTCGAATTTTCTCCCTTTCTTCAGCAACCCGTATAGCGGCTCCGCAACGTGGGCGTAATGCGGGATCCATATGTGGTAGAATGCGCACGCCCCCAGGAACCTCCGAACTTCCGTAACCGAGCTACATTCGGTCTTCATCACGAAGATGGCTTCTACCTTTGCCGGAGACGGCTTCCGGCCATATGGTCCACATAGGTGTCCGACCACCAGGATTTCTGATTGCCCGAAGGCCGATTTCTCCCCGGAGAAGGTGAGCCTCGCATCCTCTAGCCTTTGTAGCACCTTCTCGCAGTCGTCGATGTGTGTTGCCACGAATCGCCGGCATCCGTCCGGTCCAAGTGTTGTGTCCTTCTCTTCCACCGGGCACCCCTTGATCGGGATGTCTTCTAGAAATGGCATGGTGATGTCCGGGATGCAATCCCTCAGTACCTTGTTCATTGCATTCACCATGTGGGCCACCGAGTTGGTCCCTCCTTGTGGCAGGGTACACATCCGCACTAGGCCGAGGGGAGTTCGCATCGTCGTAATGTCTCTACTCTCCACGGCTAGCTGGAACTGGTCGTACCCCGAGTACAAATCACCGACCGAGTAAATCGACCTTCCGGCGAAGGCCTCCGCGAACTCGTCTATGGTCGGTCTGATTCCTGCGTTCCGAATGGTCACTTTGTTGACCGGCTGCAGGTCTTGAATGAAGTGCAACGTTCCGTTTTTCTTTGGTACGGTAAACCATCGGTTCGAGTATGGGGCACTCGACGGTTCGAGGATGCCCATATCGACTTTTTGCCTCAATAGCTCCATCAACTTCGGGATGTGAGCTCTCGGTACTGGAATCGGCTTGAGATTCCACGGCACATGCGGTACCGTGAATATCACCATCGGCTCCACGATTGTCGGGTCTACGCACCCGATCTCTCCCGGTGAGAATGTGAAAGCTTTCCCGTGCCGTCCGAGCATTCTCCGAAACCGGTCTTCCTCCACCGGCAGTAGGAACCCGCCCCCACCGATTTTGAGCTCCCGGAGCGTCCCGTCGGTGAAGGTGTGTCCTATGTAGACCGGATCTCGTAAACTGGGGTCCGACGCAACCCCTCTGATTCGGGACTCGCTGCCCTCCGGTAAGGGTGCCGCGACTGGCCTTACCTTCCGGTCCACAGTCTTGTACTTCGTGCTAACTCGGGCCGTCCGATCTGACCCGAGCCCCTGACTGAAGTTCGCGATGACTTCGTACATCTCTTCGGAACATACCGGTATCGTCCAGTCTTCGTTAAGGTCTTCTCCGGCTACCTTCCTCAGCATTCCCAAGGTGTCGTCGAAGGAGACCGCCTCCACAGCTCCGCGATTTCCTCGTCCGAGCCGAGAACTCCACACGCTCGAAGTCGCACTTCCGCCCTTGCCTTTTCTCGGCCAACGATGCCGACTATCATACACCCTCCGTTGTTGGAGAAGCAAAATTTCCTACCTATCGTACAGCTGTGGGGTCTTTCCTGAGTGTCCGGACTATCTTGGCCCCACGCCTTGGCAGCCCTCTCTAAAAATCCTCTCGGTTCTCACCACCGAGGGATTCGCGGTTTCACTCGTGGTTCGGCCGCACTGTCAGAAATTGGACCGAATGGCGCCCGTCCTGGCTTTTGACCCTCGCGTAGGCCGAACCGTTGTTCAGCACCTTGGTCTCCATTCGCGCCGCCGTGATGTATGGTTCCCCTAATATGACCGGGTGCGAGGACGTCTCCTGTACGAAGAAGTGTTGGTCAATCTCGACGTCGCCGATCTTGACCCGCACGTTCGGGCAGGCCCCGTGCAGTTCCTCAGTGGCGCGCGTCGCCGCCCGTATCTTCCACTCGTGCTTGGTGTTGATCGGCCACTTTCCTTTCTTATAGAAGTCCATGGACATCAGGTTTATTTCCGAACCGTGGTCCACCAATGCCACCACCGGTTCCTGAACATCTCCGATCTTTACCGGGGTCTCCGTGGTCGCTCGGGCCCAGTGTGGCCTCGAATAGTGGCTCACCGCCCACTCATCTTCCAGCGCCAAGTTGTCGATGTGCGTCGTCCGCACCTCCACCGGTCTCTCCGGTTCCGTCTCCGTCGACAGCCTCTTCTACTTCACCAAGTCCACAATGGAGTCGTGGAACTCCTTCTTAGCGATCCCTAGCACCTCCCGTAATGACAACTCCACTTTGCTGTCGAGGATCCGCTCTTCTAGGACCTTTCGTCGGTCCGTGGTCCTTTCTATTTCCGTCCCCAGTCGGTATCCGCCCTTCCTGGGGTTATCTTGCGCGTTGGACCCACCGGCATCGTTCCGTCGTTGCCCAAATCGGGTTTCGTATCCTTGTGAGGGCCCGGCCGCTCCGGCCGCTCCGGCTTTCCCCACTCGTTTGTCTTCCACCAAAGCCTCGTAGTTCCGGCAGGCGGCTTCTACGAAGCCCGTCTTCTCCTCAACCGGGTCGCTCCACCCGGTTATTTCCCGGACCCGTCTCTCAGCGCGGTCCGCTTCATCTTCCCTCAGTCGTGCGCCGGCGAGGCCTTCTAGCATTGCCGACCAGAATCCGTCTTTGCTCTCCTTTCGTGCCTCGTTGCCCCCGACCCGAATACCGGCCGACGCCGAGTAGTGGATGGCCTCCACGTGTCAGGCCGCTGCCTCTTCCATCAGTCTCTTCATACCTCCTCGCCCGTCGTTTCGTTTTAGGGCCCTTCTGGTATCGCCGGCATGCACCCGGCCTTCCCACAAGTACACCACCCGATTCCTCAACGCCTCTGCGGAATCGCCGCAGTCCTTCCGAATGTGGCCGACCTCGTCGCACCACATGCACCTGTTCCCTGCTACCGGCCGTCGGTCACGAGCCGGTTCGCCGCCTTCCCTTCGAGTCTGGGCGATCTGGAGATCCTTTATCGCCCGCGTCAACTCCTCCAGCGTTGCTCCTCCGGATGAGCCATTGACCATGCCGGTCGAAGCCGAACCGGGTTCGAGCCGCTCCCGGGTCTCTTCCCTCCGCCCTTGCGGTGCCGGTTCAAGCCTCCTTGCCGTGACCGAGCCCGCACCGGCCGCCCCGTTATCAGACCATTCTCGCCGTTTGTCGAAACGGCCACAGACTCTCTTAACCGCAGCCCAATCGGTCGTCAGCCCTTCTTTGGTTTCCAGCAAGGAGCCGACTTGATCCCGGTCCCGCTCGTCCACCGACTTGACGAACAGTAGGACCCGGCTCGTATCCAGAACGGTTCGGTCAAGCGCCAAAAGGCGCGCAAAGCATTCCTCAAACTCCCGGAGGAGTGCCGACGTGTTTCTTCCCTTGCCGGGGGACTCCACCCATTCCATGAAGTCCCATTTCAAAAGCCGGAGCGCGTCGTCCAGCCCGTATTTCTCTAGGAGTCGGCCTTCGAACTCCTCCCATGTACAGCTCTCCGCCCGTACCTCGAGCACCTCCGCATGGATGCTCGGCATCGCCACTCGAGGGAACCCGGCAAGACGCCTCTCTTCCGGAATGTCCCGCATCAGCATTTCTGCCCCGTAGGACGCCAAATACTTCGTGGCATCCTTTCCGCTGAACCGGCCGATCGTACCGACGACCACCTCAATGGCTCTGTCGAGGGCGTCGGTGCCCTCGCGTGCGCTCAATATCCAATCCACGGCCGACGCCATGGCCTCCGCAAGATCCGACCCCTTCATCTTCTGCTCTTCTGCCGCCTCCTTCACGTCGGGTTCACCAAGATGTCAGGGTTTTCCTCGCGGATGGGTGAAATGAGGCGGAACCTCGGGGGTCTTGCACCGAAAAGCAAGAGAGAAAGGAGAAGGGAGGAGATCCACTACACACGAGCGTAGATTCTCAGGGACACGGCCCTCGACACAAAGACGCGAGTGGGACACCAACGCAGAGAGACACGAATGTATGTATATATATATTAACAAAGACAACAACAACAAGAAGCACGAAGACGGTTACAACCGAACAGGCCGGCGAACAGATGCCGATGCCTGTTCGTAAACGCACAGAAAGAAAGGAGTAGGTTGGAGGTGCTGTCGGAAGCACTCGGGCATTCCTCAGAGCAGCGCGAGCCTCCCGAAACCTGCACAGAGAGAAGCTATGGAGTTTGGAAGAGAGAGAAGCCTTCGGCCCACAACCCGACAGCACTTCGTCCTCTCTAACCGCCAACCCTTCCCCCCCTCCTTGTCTCCCTCCTTTTATAGGCAAGGAAGGAGCCGTTTCCCATTAACTCCCTACCTACCGAATCTACCTACCTAGGATCTTCTATGTACAACATAAGGCGTACGTGCATGAAGAGCCGGTTCCTAGGCTCCGATGCACCGATTCCGCTTGTGGACAGTTTTCTTCACGACATCGTTCAATTACCATATCCGTCGTTTCCCCTTTCACGCTATTGTTGTTGAGTGCTGCCCAGATGGGCTGGCGTAAGGCTACCAGAAATGTTTCCCGAGCCTCTTCCTCCGCGGGGCTTCATTCCAGTTTCCGTCGTAAATTTTGGAAACGTAAGTTGAAGTTCGCTATCGTCTCGGTCGGTAGTTGCTTAATTATATAAAACTGCCCGAGAATCTCGCATTGTGGAACCCTCCGATGGAAGAATCACAAGAAAGCGGACTGCAACTGATCGAAGGTTGTTATGGCTGGTAAATCCATCTGTGAATGCCAAAACGTCGCACGCCCATCTAGTGTTAATCCGAACTCCGTCATTTTCGACTGGTGTGCCATCGTCTCGGAGAGATTCTACACCATGTGATTCGCATTCCAGACATTCAGGAACATGCGAATATGCGTTGCGGCGTCGGTTTTGCTGTTAAAGCAGGGGTAGGCAAAGGCCATAGTGGGAGCTATGGCGGATCGGGAAAGACCACCGGGTGGCTGTGGTGAGCGTGGTCCCCGCGTCTCGTCGAGGTATTTGGGGAGCGAAGAATCCCCTTTGCACTCACGGCACGTAGTATTGAGGTCGATGAGGCGTGGCCTTTGTCGTGTGCGTTCTTCTGCCTGGCATGTGACGGACCTTGTTATTGGTCGGTCTTGTCGTGTTGGTTCTCTAGGTCATCTGCCGCTAAACATCCATTCGTTGTTGCTCGTCTGTCAGGAAACACAGATCACCAAGCCTGCCAAAAGTGTTGCCGTTTAGGAACATGGTCCGCAGTCAGTCCTTCGACCTAGACCTCAAAGTGGGTGTGGAACAACGAACAGGTGTTTAAGCGTAATGCGTAAGGGAAGAGCCCCTGTAACCTATCAGCGTATAAGGGTAGACGGCTACAACCGAATCCCTATTAAGGGTTACACTTACGTACTACAACGCTTAAGTATTCAAGACACCCACACTAAACTAGCCGTAGCTATACACAGGAAATCAGAGAAGATAGGATTCTATTATAAGGCGTTTCTTTACATTCCCCAAAATTACGTGCACCTCCATCAGAGGTTTTCTGCCCTTTATATATGCAGGGTCTAATTAGCCGTTCACGCTTCCTACGTGAACCGTTACATGCGTTATGCTCTTATATAATTTCTTATTCCTACGCTTTTGTCCGTCGGTTACTATTCCGGCGGACAACATCTATCATGTTGGACAATCTCCAAGGAAAGTATACATCAGATTCAATGACTAGTAGACACCTACATTTGGTCTAGTAAGGAAGATCATGTAGCTCAGGCCAAGGTGGTGTGGCATGTCCTCACATCACCCAAGTCGAGAGGAGGATTGGATTTGATTGATCCCCTCTCATAGTCCAAAGCATTAATTGCCAAATTTGTGGTGTGAAGACTCCAACCATGGGATGATTGTTGGAAAAAACTACTATGATTACACTTCGGTTACTTTAAGCCACAGAAAGGGGTCAATTGGACCCCTTAGACTAGATGGATTCTAAACATGGATCTCAAACCAAGTTTCTCACGCCAATTGGAGGATCAATTCAATGCATCCATATGGAAGGCATGGTGTCACATAAGACAATGGCTCAAGTGCAATCAGCCTAAATCCAAACATCCCAGGCTCAATCAACACATCCTATGGAACCGATGTATCAAAGATGAATCCGATCAACTCATCGGATCAAGTAAGGAGTTGTCATGGGGAAGCGTTGCAGAAGGTTCAGGAAAAAGTAGAGAATGTTGGAGACAGTTTATGTCATTGCCAATACAAGATCAAGCCAACATACTCCCCAAAATCAAGGGCGGATGGACAATGAGATCTAAAATTATGAATGCTCTATTGCTTAAGGAAGTTGTTAATCAAAGGATGACAATGGAGAAGTGGATAGGCTACGACGAGGAGGGCTCTTTGATCCCAAGAGGTAAGGAAACACCAGATAGGATACAGGGCCCTATGAATTGCGAGATAGTGAGGTGCCAACATCGAACATGGCAATTAGAGTACTCGCATATACAAGTTGTAAATGGATCAAGTAGATCCTGATCCGATCAAAGTACAACTAGAATGGCATGTATGTACTCATGAAAACACGTATTTACATAAGGTCAGTTGGGACCCATTGCAATGGACGTGGTGTGATCCTTATGTGGGTCCAGGAAGCAAAGTCATTCCTTTCTTCCAATTCACAACTAGATTGGGTCGCCACTAGCAAAGGGCCCGGTTCGGTTTCGGTGCCTTGAAACCAAACTAAACCCTACATAAGGTCAGTTGGGACCCATTGCAATGGACGTGGTGTGATCCTTATGTGGGTCCAGGAAGCAAAGTCATCCCTTTCTTCCAATTCACGACTAGATTGGGTCGCCACTAGCAATGGGCCCGGTTCGGTTTCGGTGCCTTGAAACCAAACCAAACCCTTTATATAAAACAAAAACCAAACCAAACCGTTTATGAATATTTGAACATTTAAACCAAACCATTAAAAAAAAAATGTAAACTAAACCATTTAAACCAAAACCGTTTAGGGAAAAGTTAAAACCAAACCGAACCATTTAATAAAAAGTTTAAACCTAACCACATTTAAGCCAAGCTAATTAAAAAATTAATTCAATAAAAATACACAAAATTAAATAAGCATTTATGTTTAAATAAATAAATAAGATTAATTGAGCCATTAGATTAAATAAACAATTAAGTTAAGTGAATTAAACCAATGAAAAATATTAATTAAACCGTTAAATTACATAAACATTATGGATAAAAAAAGATAGCCCAAAAACCTATAAACCTATAAACCCTAGTTTCAAAACCAAACCGAACTGAAACCGAACCGTTTATTTATAATTCAAACCAAACCAAACCATTTAATTATTTTGGAACTTATAAACCTTTAAACCATGGTTTAACAGTTCGGTTCAGTTTAAGCCGAAACCGGGCCCATTACTAGTCGCCACATTCTAGCCGCTCAAACCGCCCGAGAGCCCACTACTACAAAAATATGGCACACATATCATGTTCCCCATAAAAGTATACAGAGTTAATTCAACATGCTCTATGGGACGGGCGGGTCCGATGGAGTTGAAAGACAACAATTAGCCTTCATCCAACAATGGTCATCCTCTCCCTTTCTTGAGTTAGTGGGCCTCCACATAAGATGGAACTATCACTTCCCTACTGGGATTTGTATATAACATTCTCATCTGTAAAATTTTATAAGTAATGGAAGAAAAAAAAAAATGGGAATTTTTTTTTAATAAAATTTAAGATTTTGAGTTTGAAACTTGTGCTTAATGTTTACTTGAAAATAATATTTTAAAACAAGCAAATTCCCCACTTCTTGGAGGTGGTTCACATCGTGTGCCATCAACAACACAACATCTTCTATCTCAGCGAAATGTGCTTAAGGACATCATTCACACTCCTTACATCATACACAAACTAGAGAGAAATTTTGTAAAGCCTTGAATTTATACCTTCATACAAACATGGCATATGCTTATCTTGAAGAATGCTAGAACATGTAAAGTTTAAATCTACTTAATTTATAATCAATGGCGAAGAAGTGTGCTACCAAATGTACACTTCACATTAACTTAATATGTAACTAATTAAGAAGAAGTGCTTCATGTTGTGCCTTGCATGGAATGTTGTGTTATTAATGGCTTATGAATTTGTAGTGTTTCTACCCCTTTGCTTTTACCAACATTCTACTTTGCGGCCAAGGTTTTAGAACAATAAATTAGCCATGTCTCCTTCACTATTACCCAAAAATATGCAAGAATTAACTCATGGTTTCAACAATAGGGATTTACAAAACATACATTATCTTTATATGCATATTGTTACAACCCAAAAAAATGCAAGAATTAACTCTTGAATTCAACAATAGGGATTTAAAAAATATACATTATCTTTATAAACATATTGTTACAATTAAAGAGGTTATGCACATATGTTGTATCGAACATAGCATATGCTATTCACTATACATACATACTGACTTTTTAACATAGATTATACATGAATTTTATATACGTAGTTGTAAATATTTCCAAAATTGTAGTAATAAATCATGGAAATTTAGGAAAGTTCAAATATGTAAGCACCAATACTATTCTAATCTATTGTAATGAAGAAACACACTTGTTATATTTGCGGAATGATCTTACAATGCAATTACCTTAGAAATTTGTCCATATTATCTCTAAAGACTAAAATAAAATGTTAACTTATAAGCATTTAGACTTGCACAAAATATTGAAGATAAAATCAAAAGATCACCCATGAAGAATGATTTGTATACCCTTTGACAAATTGTGGAAATGATTGTATATTAAGGTTCATCATGGACAACATGTTTGTTTAATCTGTTCTCCTTTTTTCATAAGCAATGCATTTGTTATCCTTTTCACTACCATATTATTAGGAGGAATATGATCATGTGCCAAATGATGAAGAGATTTTATAATAGATGCACATCAAATTCGATGCTTGAAACATAACCTACAACCTTGCCGGTAACAAAGGACATGGTTTACCAATATACACCATGCTAATAAACAAGACTTAAACCACTAACATTAACGGTTAGAATGATGCACTTGCGCTCCGACACTCATTTATTTTGTAGTGCACATCATCCCTAAATTTGCCTTAAATAATCTCCAAACTCTATAAGCAATGATTTATTAGCATTCTAAAGTCTCATATAAAGGCAATGCTTTGACATTGTGTTTTGGCATGAATGGTATTAATATGCTTGTTATTAATTCATATCATTACCTACAGCTAGATGTATACTTTACCAACTATAGAAACTATAACCAAGATACAAAACATGTTGAATTCAACTCAATTTAAATCTGGAAATTAAATTACATTCAAGATCCATTAGAATGCATTCCACCAAGATTTCACGTTCTTTGTTTAATCATCCTATTCTTCACTACTTACTATATTGTGGTGTCCCTTTGATGCAAGTGCATGTCTTCATGTTGTGGTGTGCATTTGTTCCTTTGTACCCCTTTTTAGCACGCATGCCTTCATGTTGTGGTGTACATGTGTTGCTTTGGGCCACCCTTTTAGCACACCCTTTTTAGGACGCATGCAGCTAAGTTAAGCCAACCCAAATGGGTACCTAAGTTAAGTAAGAAGCTAAGCAAGTTGGTTTGGAGTCTCTTTATATGCATTTCACAATATTGATGTTTGAAGAACATAGTGTGAAAAATGTCTAGGGTAACTAATGTCATGCCGAGAGTTATTAGTTCCTAGAAATGCTTCTATATAGAGAATTGTTATCTTTTCCAAGTCAAAGTTAGAGTGAGAATATGTTTCTATAAACAGTGGACGATCAACCCCTTTGAAGTGAGCATAACAATGATGTCTCTTTCCCACTTTGTTCATTTTACCATATTGATAGAGAAGTGTTTGTGGATATCATTAGCTATATACATGCCTATACTTAATATATTTCCAATTAATATGAAATTAATACCATGGGGTAACCATTAAGATAATAATTGATAGGGATGCTAATAACGCCCATTGATGGCCTTGCCCCCTAATGTGAGACCATCATGTTGAAACTTTACTTAATACCATTATGGAGGAGTGAATTTTTATTTTGGTGTCTTGAGTTAATTTTATGTGCCATATGTAAAGTGGTGTGAAAAATGTTGCCTATGTAGAGTTTGTTCATCAATAACCCTAAATCCCAAAACCATACTCATTGTGCCAAAATCTCTAAAATAACTAGCACTTTAATTGTTCTAGGCTTCACAGTCAATGGGTCGATTATTAAGTTGTAGTTAGAAATAGTTGTCAAGTCTCATTCTTATATCATAGGCAAATATTGAATGCACAACATGTCATGACATCAATCATTTAGATTAGACATTTCTTCGTTGATCTATTCAGATCGAGTTATATAAGTTGTGAGTGTGGAGGGCACATGTGGTCAACAATCACTATTGTCAGGTAATTCTAATACGACATATTTCTAATGTAAATGCTACCATATTTGTCTATTCGATGCGTCCCAATTTCCTACATGTCTTATATGCTTTGCCCCTCTAATAGTTGTTGGAAGCTCCAACTAAATGTTGGATTCATTGAAACATATCGACTTTATTTTGATTGATATGCATAACATCTTATCAACCTCCTCGATGACAATATAAATTGAAAGCATTAGAAGACATTTTCATTGTGCATCAATAGTAAATACATATTATTTTATTCTATGAAACTATAGATGAGGTTGCTTTAGTAACTATAACATGCTTTGAACGCATGGCATGCATACATATACACGCTCAATCTCTCTTTAAAAAATGATAGTCTTCAATTGAAAACATGAATGAGACCATTTTAGTATAAATTAGACTTCTATGCATCGTCAATACACAACTACATAGGTTGCATTAAAGAGAAATATTTTTCAACTCAAGTTTGGTCTTATGAAAAATTATTCAAAATGTCACGATTCTAAGGAAATTTTCCTACTCTTAAGAGTCTTTGAAATGTCTACTTCAAAGTGTATTAACATCTCTAAGAGGCAAATATGGCAAATGTCATGGGGGTACATCTCATTTAGTATCACCTCCTTTGTTTTTCAAGAATCAACTCACTTGAGGATGCTTACCTTGATTTTTGAATGATTTCTTTGGTCAAACTCTAACAAAAACCTTCATTTTGAGGAATTATAAGTGTCATGAGTGCGTGAAAATTTTGATGAGGATAGGGTGTAAATATAGAGTTTAAAACAACAAAGAACCAGCTTGTTGGAGCAATCATGCTCATTGTCCTAAAATACACATGTATATATGTGCAAATCAGGATACATATACATGTTGCCATGGATGGATCTAAAATGACAGTCCAATGATAACCATAGTTTAATAGTTTAAGAACCCAAAATCTGTTATATATATCTATATATTTCTATTTGCATCACACTTTTGGAAAGTATCCGTTTGGATCAATGGACAATTTTATGTGATGACTCCAATATGGTGAAAATGTGAGCCTCACTCAATCATGGCCATAGAGAGGTATAGAGAGAAGGGAAAAGAGAGAAGTGTCACCTTGGGGTGTCAAAATATAACATGAATGTTTTGTTTATGAAGCATGAGTTGGCAAAAAGTTTATATGAATGAGAATTATTGTTAGTAATGCCATCCTTTTTTGTTTTATTTATTCGATGAACCACATTTGTCTTGGTAACAACAACAAAGAAAAATGTGAGTATTAATTCCATGTTCTTTCACAGTTGTCTTTTTATGCGTGCCATCCTTCTTAGGAAACTGAAGACCCCGGTTTCCCGATAACAGTAAACAAAATAATCGAAATCATAATGTGCCTTGTAATGTTAGTGTATGTAAGATGCTTTAATTCTCGAAATCAAGGTTGCCTATTGCGTAAAAATGAAGGCGTGTTAGTGAATGGCCTTTGATGCGTTATTCTAATGTTTATCTTTGTTCATTGATATTACTGTCAAGCTACTCATAAGGTATGGATTTGATAGAAGCTCTACCATTCTGAGGCAAATAATTAAAAAAAAAAAGCTACAAATTAGCAAGAAGCGATGCCATGTCATTGGAAACTTATATGTACATAGTTGCATTTTAATGTCATGGTACTTCGATTGCAGGGACCGTACTAAACCCACTAGGATTGCATTGGAAGTACCAAACCCACTTACAACGCCAAACTAGGCTATCCAATATGGGAAAACTTATCATTTTCATCGTGTGGATTTGTGAGCATGAAAATAAATAAAAATTCCCCTCTCTGCATCGACATTCTATTCACAAAATCAAGAATTTTATCGACCTAATTGATTGTTGGACTCACAAGTTCCTCAAAGTTTAATAGTTCGATTACGAAAAGTCTAGCATTCCGTGATCCATCTTAATATTTAGTGACTGGGAAGTGATGACAATGTAATATGTCTATTACTTCCTCCCATCCATGAGAGTATCCATGATTAGATATATTTCTTGTACTAAAGATGATTCATCTGTTCAAGGATCATCCCCCTCTTTCATTATTGTTTGCCTAACTTTATGACATGGAAATATAAGTCTTGAAGTTCTCTAGGCAAAAGGACCACAAAGGTGTCACGGGAGTTAAGGGATAGGTGAGAGTTAATTTCAGCCTCTTCCATCTTTGGTCTCCATGTCGAACCGTTGAACCACCATATCAAAGTTTCGGTTTCCACTTTAGTAGTCTTTTCAGATGCTTGAAGCTTTGTGAGTTTCTTGATGCCCACTTTAGGTGGACCACATTTTTTTTGTATTGCCCTTGTTCGCACGTTTTAATATAGTCTACCACACATTTAACGAAAACAAAATTCGCATCTTTTTGCTTTCCCTTGACGTTGTGGATACCTTAAAACTTAGGATACCTTATAACCCAAAGTTCAAAAGTTCAAGACTAAAGTAGTACAATCACGGAGGAGTTAGGAATATGACTTACACGCGCAATGATTTCATATGTGTTCCTAATTCTTTCGTTTACACTTTATAACTGACCTCTAAGTTACATTAACCTCATGTAAGGCCACTAAATAAGAAAATTTGTGAGATTCGTGAATTTCACTTTTGTTATTGTTGCACCACCAAAAGGTTCACGATATGCTTTATCAACATTGGGTGGAGATCCCACATTACATAACAACTAGCAATACTACAAAGGTGAAAGTCCAAAGATCTCTTTGAAGATTTGGCTTTCACATGCCAAAACTTACTCAATCTGGGATTTTGATAATGTGTTTGATTATAACAAAAGGTCAAGACCTAGATATGGACAGGTCCAAGGTTCAACACTGTGGTGTTAACATTAGCACTTTTGGGTAAAAAGTTAATGTTAGTTTCAAACATTTTCTCACACAACTTCCAACATGTATAAACTACATATGATGCGTGTCCACACATTTCATGAAGTAGGTGCTCATACATTATACATACACACCTATTTCAGAGAGTAACGATCCTTGAAATGGTGTTTACTTCTAGCCTTTTAATGTATGATGAAATGAGGCCTATTGGAACGTCAACGTTTAATGTGGCATAAATGATCTCACACAAACGAGTAAACTTGGTCTTAAAGTTCATTATCTGGTGCTCAAACTATTTAAATAATATGTACACGCTCTTGGGAAATCATGTGATCTGGGTTATTCCAATATATGTATACAATCCATACTGTTGCATTTTCACCAAATTTATTTCGATATGGTATAGTCTCAAAGATTAAGTGGTCCGTATATGTAGTCTTGTGTGGGCAAAACCATGTGATGTAGATGATTGGAGTGAAACATTAAAAGGAAACACCATGTATTGTGATGTGTTTTCACCTATGTATTTTCTACGTGGTAAAATGTATGAAGTGCATGTATCCGTGTTCTTTCTCACATTCAGCTAAATTTCTAAAATTTTGTCTTTCTGAAATCGTACTTGAGGTCGTTTTTTTAGGAGCATTGATGGTAATGGTTGTACCCATGCTATTTTGACACATTGTTGAAGAGAGGGAGGGGGAGTCCCTATATCTAATTTATCCGTTTTATATTTATCTTAGTTCCACATGAGAAGAACTAAAAATGAGCTACATAGGGCTCGGACAAACTTTGTGCCAAAGTAGCATTTCCTCCCCCCTACAACACTTGCTCGGTTCTAGCTAATGCAAAGCCTTCAAGGATGTGTTCAAGATTCAATGGTGGGTTTTGCAACAACCCATTAAAGAGCAATGACAAATCTTGGTGGGCAAATCTCAGAGTTCCCAATGGCCACACATACATATCACACTAAGACGTTAAAAGAAGCAAATCTTGGTGGGTAAATCTCAAAGTCCCCAATCCAATGGCCGCACACACATTGCACTAAGAAGTTAAGCTCATCTATACATATATTACTGAATGTGGCAGTGGTCATATTGTAGAGAGATGTCGAAGCTGCATCGTTACTGTTACGGCTTGAAGGCCGATCTGATTGGTGCGGTGATTAAACAGAGGCATGTTTTCGACAAGAGGCGGATTTTCGACAAGATTTGACCCCCTCTCTCATTCTCTCTTTCAGGGATTGTGCTCTAGCTTATTATTATTAACTTAGATAGCAATGGGTGGCATGGCATGTATGCCAAACAAAAGAGTTTGTGTGGTGGTAGTGGCTTTTTTTGCTTTTTGCTTTTTGCTTTTTGCTTCATCATGACACTGTCTCTGTTTGTCTCTTTCCTAAGGTAAAAGAACTTAGAAGTAAAACATAAGCATGAATGAGAGAGAGAGAGAGAGAGAGAGAGAGAGAGAGAGAGAGAGAGAGAGAGAGAGAGATACAGACAGACAGACAAGACAGACAGACAGACAGACAGCTCAGCTCAACTCAGTTTCACAAGAAGAAGAAGAAGAAGAAGAAGAAGAAGAAACTTAGTGAAGAAGAAGAAACTTAGTGTTAAAAAAAGGAAGAAAGACAGAGCCCATTGTTCTTTACTACACTCTTTCATGAATAGAAATAGCATAATGTATACTATATACTATATAGTAGTAGTATACTATATAAATGAAGAGAAAGGAAAAAGAACAAAGAGTTTACCTAGAGAGAGCATCATTCCAATGCCAGCTCTCTATCTCAGATCTCTCTCTCTCTCTCTCTCTCTCTCTCTCTCTCTCTCTCTGTCAAGCTTTTTCTCTTTCCCAACTTCACAAGGCCCTTTTTCTTTCTCTCCTTTCCTTAGCTAGAGCTATATACCAATCTTCTTCTACTTTATCTCTCCTTCTTCTTTTCCTTCTTCTTCTTCTTCTTCTTCTTCTTCCTCTGTTCTCCATTGTGATTTCTGCTTTCACTTCATCCCAGTGAAGATAATGCTGCCCCCCCCTCCCCCTGTTTTGTCTCGGATTGTCTGATACCTTCTAATCCTTGGCATTGAGCTGCTGCAGCTCCCCAGAAATTTGGGGCTTTTGACATATATATCTGAAACAGGGGAGGGGGGAGGCTTGATATAATATACACATACACACACACACACACACATTCTGCATCATTTACAGCAATGGGGTTTCATAATCTCTTACAGCATAATGTATCTCCCTTTCATCTTGCTTTGCTCTGTTTCTTCTTCTTCATCTTCTTCGAAGGCATGTCTGCGGTGGCAATTGGAGATCTGACCGATGATACCGAGGGCCTAACTGTGCTCAGAAGTGCATTCAACCTCTTGCAATGGAACACAAGCAACAATGTATGTGGGTGGGAAGGTGTGACATGTAGCAGTTACTTAAATTCCATGAGGGTCTCTGCATTACGCCTACCGGGGGATGACCTCTCAGGACCCATCCCTTCAGGTTCTCTTGGAAGATTGACTGAACTCAGAGTTCTTAGCCTCCGATTCAACAAGATATCTGGTTCTTTGCCACAAGACCTGTCCAATTGCACCTATATGAGAAGCATGTATCTACAAAGGAACCTTCTCTCTGGTCCTCTCCCCTCTAACTTCACACATTGGCCTAACCTGGTCCATTTAGACTTATCCGCCAATAACTTCTCTGATGCCATACCTTCTTCCATCACTAACCTCACCCAACTCAAGTCTCTTTACCTGCAGAACAACTCCTTGTCTGGGTCTATACCTGCCCTAGAGATCTCTTCATTGACCAACTTTAGTGTTGCATACAATCAATTGAGTGGATCTATCCCTAACACTACCACATTGAACAAATTCCAACAGAGTGCTTTTCTAGGGAACAATGGCTTGTGTGGTTTCCCTCTAGGTGCATGTAGCACATCTCCATCTCCGTCCTCGACCTCATCTCCGTCTTCGTCTTCGTCTTCACATAGGAAACTCTCAGGAGCTGCGATTGCAGGGATCGTCCTTGCCTGCATTTTGCTACCGTTTCTCCTTCTCATAGCATGGGTGCTCTTATGCATGAAAGCACAAAACAAGGAGGAAGAGAATGCTAACCTATATGCTTCTAGATCAGTTGAAGTTGGACAAGGCGGGGCGGTTAGCACGGAGTATGTCCCCAGTGTACCTCAAGTGGTGCAAGAATCTAGTGCAAATAAGCTTATTTTCTTTGAAGGAAGCAAGTATTCATTTGAGCTTGATGATCTGTTGAGGGCTTCAGCTGAGGTTCTGGGCAAAGGTAGTGTTGGGACTGCCTACAAAGCTGTGTTAGAGAATGGATCCATTGTTGCTGTGAAGAGATTGAAGGATGTGAGCATTGAGAAACAAGAATTTGAGCAACACATGATTCCTGTTGGGAGGCTTAAACACGCGAATCTTGTGCCTTTGGTGGCTTATTTCTACTCCAGAGAAGAGAAGTTGCTGGTGAATGAGTATATGACCAATGGTAGCTTGTCTGCCCTCTTGCATGGTATGTTACAAAATTTCTCTCCCTCCCTTTATTCCTTCATTTATGGAGTTCATTCCTGAAGTTAACTAGATGTATTGATATTAAGAGAGAGTTTTTTGTTAGGATTAGTTCCTTGAAGCTTAGAATCCATTTTTTTTGTTTCTTTCTAATATCCTCGGACATTCGGCGCATTAATGCCCATATAATGTTTTAGGCAATGTCTGATTAAGGAAAAAGATAATGAATTGTGGACTAGAGAGTTCAGATTTTTTATCATGTTCTGGTCTCAATCTTGCAATAAAAGCTCCCTCAATCTTGCAATAAAAGCTCTTTATGGTTTCTATAATGATGTTGAGTATATTTGAACAAGGGAAAAATGAATTCTGGAACAGGGTGACTTTGTCCCAAACTCTTTTCTGGGAAGAAACCACACCTAGGTAGATATGCATAGAAGCTCATAGTATTTAACATGATAGGGAGATATGATGGAAACTGGCCTCTTTTTTGCATGGGAAAATGTCTAAAACTTCAGAATCTTATATATATATATATATATGCCATGACCTTCCTTATACAAACAATGCTCTGATACCATCCTTGTGTTTGTGGATATGCCAGGAAACAAAAGCGTGAACAGGACTCGACTAGATTGGGACACGCGGGTGAAGATTTCCTTAGGTGCAGCCCTAGGTATAGATTACCTCCATGATTGTGGCTTCACACATGGTAACATCAAGTCATGCAACATCCTGCTAACAAACAACTACAATAGTTGCGTTTCGGACTACGGTCTAGCTCAGCTAGTAAGCACGACTTCGGCTGCAAATCGGGTTATCGGCTATCGTGCACCCGAGGTCACTGATGTGCGAAGAGTAACTCCAAAAGCTGATGTCTACAGTTTTGGTGTGCTTTTACTTGAGCTTTTGACTGGAAAAGCGCCGTCTCAAGCGTCAACTAGTGAGGAAGGTATAGATTTGCCGAGATGGGTTCAATCAGTGGTTAGAGAAGAGTGGAGGGCTGAGGTCTTCGATCCAGAGCTCACGAAATATCAATCAGATGTCAAGGAAGAGATGGACGAGTTGTTACAGATTGCTTTGCAATGTGTGGCACCATCCCCTGATCTAAGGCCTACGATGAAACAAGTGGTGAAGTTGATTCGAGATGTGCAAAAGAATGATAATGGCTCAGGTGACATCTCCAAAGGAACAAATGCATAACAACATTTCTCTTATCAAACTATGATCATAGATTAGTATGTTACTCTAATGCATGAATTTTTCCTTTTGAAAAACTATGACCATAGATCTCAATCCGTGCATTATTTCTACTTCTCTCGGTCTCGCTATGATCACAAGATAGTTGTCCGCTCTGTGAAGATATTATTATATAAGCATATTCTCTTGGTCTCTCTCTCTCTCTCATTCATCCTTCCATATTTTTTAGGACTGTTTGTTGTTCCCATTTTTTAGGGAAAAAAACTCTTGGGTTTGTATATGCTGATTTTTGATGTAATATTATTTAATCCAAACAGAGGGGTAAAGCCTTGAGAAAAAAAGGTGGTGTTGTGTTGTATTATGATTATGATTATGATTATGATTATGTTGTAACGCTTCAAATGCAGCCATTCTTTCCTGGATATCAATAAAGACTCCTTCCTGCCCTTGAATTGTAAATGCTGCCATGATTTTCTTCTCTTCAGTTTTCAATTTCTTCTTTAGTAAATTGACCTCAACCTTTTCATTCGAAAAATGTGTGTTTGATCTACTCATTATTCGGAACATCATCTAAGATTAGTTGCTCATTTTCGCTTGAACCTTCTGTGTTATGTTCGCGTAATTACTAATAATCTTTCATCATTTTCATTACAACCTTCGTGTCCTAGTTTGCATTATCTCATGGAAACTTAAAAGAAAATGTTTTTACTTAAGAAACATGGAGAATATGAAGAGTTCGATTCGTTCTGAGTATCTCACATAAAGTACTGATCTTCTTAAGTGTATATCATGTGAATTTACGGGCTTAGAGCTCTCTCTATTTGGCCTTGAGAACCCATTGTCCTTCCAGCACAATCAGAAAACATTGTCATTGATGTGAATTTATCATACTCTTCCAGAGTGAGCTCAAATAAATTCTCTAGTCTCTCCACTGAATGTGAAATTTCCAAAGATCTCAACAAAAAGGACAAGTAATGCAAGGTCGTGTCTAAAGGAACCTTACATGCAAATACGTGCAAAAATGAGATAGACAACATTAATACTAATTGATTGGAGTGTGGACTATTTTCTAATATACATTTGTATAGAAAGATAAATACTCAGTTGCCTTTTGTCAAGCCATGTTACCTCCCAATCATGTTGAGACCACACGAACATGAACAAAAGGAAGCATAAGAATGTTCTAATCTTATATTTGCTAAGTATATAATAACACAATAACTACTATCTATCTATCAACATGAGAATCGTCCAATGTTTTCCATTCCGTTTCTACCAGACCTTGATGATATTTACTTTACCCCATATGAGCAATCAAACCACAAGTACTTCCATCTAAATTAAATGGAGGTACTTGTCCCACATTGAATAAGGAATTCTTCAAAAGAGAATTGATCACATGTTTAGAGAGTACCAAATTAATGGAGATTGAATATACATACTGAATTCACATAAAAATATTTTCGAACGTTCGAGTATTTTTAGATGATGGTAATCACATGTTTGGGTGGAATATTGATGAGGCATAGACCATTACTCTTCATAATCTAATCAATGATGATAATCACATGTTTAGATGGGAATATCGATCATGAACTTGGATGGAGCATGATCCCTATCTAGCCTTACTTTTGTTAATCTAATTAATCATATTAATGACATTGTTATGGAACGCTGTACTCTGTTTAACGTAGCGCCACACTCTAATTTTCACGAGATTTTTACACTCTAGAGATGTCAAAAATCGAACCTTCCATGCTTCCAAAGCTCGAGAGAGAATTACAAAGATGCTTGGGTCTGAAATATTTCCTCATAAAACTTATAACATTAATGTTTAATAAAGATTTTTCTTCCACAAGACAGAAAGATGGTGATCCTTTCCATGGAGATGGAGGTAGATAGATAGATAAATACACATGGTGAAGAATGTGAAGTGTCTAGGGTTTGAGCTCACTTCCTCTGCACGGGATCGAAGGTGGAGACACCTGCTACGGCAGCGCCAATGGCGACAAGGACAACTCCACCGGCCACAACACTTAGTAGAAGGTTTTTGAGGGAAGGGGAGACACCAGGGGAGGCCGCCTCAGCTATGTCCGGGATTATCATTGCGGCTGCTGTAAGAATGGCCATTGTGGCTGAAGGCACTGCCATCATAGCCCCCTTCTTCTCATCCTCCGCTCCCGTGCTACATCAATTTAAACCAGTCCAACCATCATTGATCCATTCCAACACTAATCTTAATCTATTCCAACCACATATTTATCCCCTCATCCTAACCCTAACCCTAACCCTAACCCTCACCCTCACCCCATAAATGCTTTGTGAGAAGGCCAACAAAAACTCAAAAATGAATCCTAGCTAAACTCAAAAATGAGTCCTAACCGCATAAATCCTTTGTGGAAGGCCAACAAAAACTCAGAAATGAATCCTAACTAAACTCAGAAATGCATCCTAACCCTAACCTTATTTTAATCCATTGAACCAAAAAGTTGAACATGGATCCTATCCCTAACCTAATTTCAATCCATTGTAACAAAAATCCAAAAAATAGTTGGTATCTGTTGTAACCATAACTGTGACCTGATCAACCAATTGTAAATAAAAACTCCAGAATGAACCCTAAGCCTATTGATCCATCATGAGGCCTTAATCTTAACTATTCCTGAAAACCCCAACCTTATTAATACATCGTGACAAGACCGAAGAAAACCCTAGAAAAAAGGAATTGAACCTCAAGCACACACATTTCCATGATAATGGCCTACCTCATCTTCAACCTGCTTCCATTGGAGGCCTTGATAGCGGTGTGAACCCTGGTTGGAGCCAAGCCGAGGAGGCCATTGGTGGTGGTGGTCCTTGAGCTGCCGAGCAGCGAGGAAGAGATCTGCAGGACGGATGTGTTAGAAACAGAGGTGGCCATGGCTCTGTTCTTCTGCTTTCTCCTTCTTCTCCTTCTTCTCCTTCTTCTTCTTCTTCTTCTTCTGCTGCTTCTTCTTCAGAAATGGGGTTAGCTAAAATCTAATTGGCTCTGTTTCTGTGTATAAAAAAGGAGGAGTGGATAAGGGAAGCTCCAATCAAATCGCCCACAAACAAACGCTTTGCCCCTTCTTCTCCTCCTCTCTCATCACAACGTGCCCTGCCCACACACCCTTCATTTCCATACATACCATACCATACCTTTCTTCATCTTTATCTCCCTCCTCTTCCACACACACACACACACACACACACACACACACACACACACACACACAACTCGAAACCCGAGGGTCCCACCGGACATATCCCGCCTGCCCGCCCGTATCCCCATGTTCATTATTGACAATGCCCATTATCCCATACATCGGATCCACTCCTAGATTTCACCTCATCATGGACCATAGTCCATAACAATCGACAATTGTTCGGTTTGGTTCGGTTCAAACCGTCTATACCGAACCGAACCGTTTAAATTGTTACGCTGTTAAGCCGTGGTTTCGCGGTTCGGTTCGTTGCCGATTGTTAACGGTCAGTGTGCTTAAAAATTGGCTATCTCTAGCTCGTGGCACATATCTTTGCACTAGATTCCTGCGCATGCGCTCACTCGGATTTCATTACCTTTTGAACTGTAGAAGCGAAATGTCTGGGGCTAGTATTATGTGGTGGATACCTACAGTGTGTATCTTGCACCAAATTCCCACCCCCCTCAAATCGACCTCTCACATGGGAGCCCGCACTCGACAGAGCCACTTTATCTACCCACTAGCACATATTTCGTTACCTTCAAAACTCCAAAAGAGAAAAGCCTAAGTGGGGCTAGAATTAGGTGGATACCCCAAAATCGTGGTCATCTTGTTTTTGTCTTTCCAAATGTAGCCAATGAATGGAAAACATTCTTCTATAGTTTTGGGCTTGATGATAGTGTGGAGTGAATCTTGACAATAGAATTATACTTCTACCCTCTAACTACGCTCAAATAAAGCTCACACAAAGGCTAGTAGAAGAATCGTGTTTTTGCCATCACAATGTGTTTGTGTTCACGATGAAAGGCATAATCGACAATGTTTGTAATTAACATGCTCCAACCTTTCTAAAGCAATTACTAAAGTAGTCACAATCCTTTCTTTCTACCTTGCTAAGCTACTTGTCAAGTTCTAATAATGTGTCTTCAATTTATGTGAAGAAAACATTATGTTATTTCTAATAGATTGGAAGCTCATGATAAGGGATGGTAAAATTGAACTCATGCATTAACTCTACTCCACATGCTTTCTTGCCTACCAAATCATTCTCATCACAAAAGTACCTCATAAATACCATGTTCGCCCTAAGTGTATTTATACTTATACATTGTATGGGCTATTTACAAATGTAGCCACTGCTACTATCATTACTATAATAACAATAATAGTTATTTAGCCGAATGATCGACTAGTCGACTCCAGTGTTGACTGTCCGGTCGGCCCGACTGTTGGCCTAATCTTCGACCATCCGGTCGGTCTGACCAGTTGGTCGTGTCTTCGACTTGGACTCTCCTATTGTCGACTCTCCCTATCTTCGACTATCGGCACTCGGCACGACTTGTCAGCTTCTCCCATAGGAGGGAAACATTCATAACACTTCATACATTTCGACTGAACGGTTGGGTCTTCGCTTAGATCCTCTTCGACTACCCTCTTGATCTCCCCGATGGTATCATCGAATGAGACTGCCCCCACGGCGCCACTCATCAAGTCGTCAGGGTCCAAGGCTCTGCCCACCTTCAAATGCCTTAGAGAACACTGACTTAGTACCCTTCTTGTAGAAGACCATGGACATCAAGTTGATCTTAGATCCATGGTCGATCAATGCCACCACTAGCTCCTTGACGTCGCCGATCCGAACTGGTGTTTCCGTCGTCGCTCTTGCCCAATGTGGCTTCATCTAATGGCTGTCAAACAACTCCTCATCCATTGCCACTCCATCTAGGTGGGCTGCCTTCACTTCGATCGGTTTCTCGCTTTCCGGCTCAGTCAAGAACTGCTTTCTTTTAACTAGGTCGATTATAGAGTCGTGTAACTCCTTCTTGGCGATGCCCAACAATTCTCTCAACGAGAGTTCCACCTGATTGTTGAGGATCCTTTCCTCCAAGACCTTCCGTAGGTCTGTTGTCTTCTCGATCTCTGAGCTCAGACGGAAGCTCGGGAACTTCATCTTCTCTTTCTCATGTGAACCGGTTGGACCCCTGTCATTTCTCTTCATTCCACTCTGGGTGTCGTATCGGTTAGAGGGACCGGCCCCTCCGGCCTTCCCGTCATGCTTATCTTCAACCAAAACCTCGTAGTTTTGACAAGCCGTTGTCGTGAAGATTTCCGGCTTTGGTGTGAAACTGGGATGGAATGGGCAAGTCAGCAATGTGCAACATGTGCACATGTATAGTAGGAAAATGGTGTATAAAATAAAGGGGAGAATTTATCCCACATTGTAACGTCCCTCCCTCCTTGGGCTATAAAAGGAAGGGAGGGTCCCTTGTAAAGGGGTTGCCCATTTTGAGTTAGGAGGGTACACCATTAGGTCTAAGGTATGATAATCTTTCTTCTTCTTATTCTTGTTTTTTGTTAGGGTTCTTTGAGGTTTTCTTCTTCTTCGTTGTTGTGTGGGTTGAGAGTTCGTGTCTGTTTAGGATTTAGTTCGGTTAGGAGCTTGTATGTCCTAAGGGGTTTTCTCTTTTGCTTTGTCTCCTGTGCAAGACCCCACTTGACGCGACGAGCCCGAGAGCTCCCCGATCAGCGGCTTGGCAACAGACTGCTGTTGTAACCTAACCTACCTTGGTCCGGGTCGAAGCCGGAGTTGTATCTTACTTTTGTACATATATAATGAAGTTTTGTGCATTTGTGTCTGCGTCTGCGTCTTCAGAGTTTCTTCTTCTTTCCTTTTCTGTACATAAGTAGCGTGCGTTGAGTCAGTGTTGCACATTGTTGTAGTGTGAATCACACACTACGTGAAATATGTAAAACACTATATCCGATTTAGAGTACATATAATAAATAATAAATAAAATATTAAAAATATTTATTACATGCATAGGGCAGGATTCGAACCCTGTACCTCCACGTAGACAAACCCTAGCCTTACCACTATACTAGCATACTATGAATTTTAAAGTTATACTAAACTTTATCCCATGTAAATATTCTAGATATGCATGGTACAAAAAGTTATTCATGCATACACACTCGAGTTAAAAGAAAAGATGGGATAGAAAGCTAATCATGCATATGCAGTGTGCATGAAAACTAAAGTTAGGAAAAGCATGATGCTTGCATGTGATAAACTTAGACTCTTCCAACACTATATAAGGAAGAGAGAAAGATGTATAGGGTTGTTGATTATTTTACAAGGGTTGATTAATATAATATATTCGTGGGATTCACAAATTTGCTAACTACTTTTCTCTCTTAATCTGAGTACTCACTAATACATTATACTCGTGGGATTCACGAGTTTTTCATATCTTTCTTTCTTACAATATATTTCATATTCTTAATAGCCTTAGAATTTCCTTTTCTCCTAGTCGAAAACCCCAGTGGTTCCCACCCGACTCACGCAAACGATTTGGCGCCGAAAGACATGACAATGTATTCTCTCTCTCTCTCTCTCTCTCTCTCTCTCTCTCTCTCTTCCTCTCTCGTGTTCGATAGCCTCCGGTACGCGTCCGGAATCGTTCCGGTTTGCGCCACAACTAGTGTAGTTGGGACCGGAGTCGGTCGGTCTCCCGACATCCATCTCTCCCTTGTCCGAGACCCCCTGTGGTCCCGCCCCTTTCGACACATACTCGCGGATTACCGCGATACCGTGTTACGAAGGCGCCCTAGCTCTTCTTTGTGCACAACGGATCGTAATGTGCTGGATCGTTTAGTGCTCAAGATAGAAATGAAAGGGAAGGAGACTTACCTCTGTGTAGCAAACCACAAAGCCTCTTTTATTTCATTACACACAGAGCTCAATTTGCACTCGTTAGTTTTCTATTTTTTGTTCTTACAACTACTCTCTTACTCTTACTACACTTACTTTTTACCTAAGTATATAAGTCACTTACATATGCAGCTAATTAGCTGTCAATAGCTAAATAGCTGTGCATAGCTAAATAACTGTTTCACCTTTATGTCCACTAGTAGCTAATTAGGTAATAACTACTATAGCTTATTTCTCAATAAGCATCACATACCTTTGTTGAGCTTGCTTCTCAACACTCCCCCTCAAGCTCAACTTATCCTTTCTTGGGATCATGTTCAATCTTCTTTTCTTCATGCTTTTCAGCTACCATGTCGATGGTTATAACTCCCATCATGTCTCTAAACTGTGTATGTTTTTCCATGCTCAATCCCTTCGTAAGAATATCAACCACTTGCTGATTTGTACTTACATACAATAGATCCACTTCTCCATCAATCACTTTTTCTCTAACAAAGTGATAATGCACTTTAATGTACTTTGTTCTTACATGGAACACTGGGTTTTTTGCGAGCTGAATGTTGCTCATATTGTCACACCAAATTGTGACAACACCATCTATATATTCTCCCAAATCAACAAGCAATCTTCTGATGCATACCTCTTCATAGGTAGTTATTGCAACTCCTCTATATTCAGCTTCAGTACTTGATAGTGCAACAATAGCTTGTTTCTTGCTACTCCATGAAATAACTGCACTTCCCAATGTAAATATATATCCACTTGTGGATCTTCTGTAAGTTTGGCTTCCAACCCAATCAACATCTATATATCCTTCCAACTTTATGTCCAAATCAGCCCTGTAAAACAATCCATAATTTTGAGTAGCTTTTACATACCTCAAAATTCTTCTTATGCAATCCAAATGTGGCTTTGTTGGTTGTTCCATAATCTAGCTGACTAATCCAACAACATAACTCAAATTAGGTATTGTTATAGTCAAATATATGAGGCTGCCCACCATAGACATGTACATGTTTACATCTTCTATTTTAGCTCCCAAATCAACCCTCAATTTGCAGTTCTTATCCAGTGGTACATCAATAGGTTTGCATCCAAGCATACCATACTTCTTCAACATAGTTGTTGCATACTGTTTTTGCAACATATATATACCACTTTCAGATCTGATCATCTCAATGCCAAGAAAGTATCTCAGCTCTCCCAAATCCTTCATATGAAATTGCATTTCAAGATTTTTTTTCAGCTTGCTTATTTCATCCATGGAATCACCTCCAATGATTAAATCATCAACATAAATCAAAATAACAACAATGCAATCATTTATCCTTTTTACATACAATGTTGGATCAGCCTTTGACATTTTAAAAGCAATTTTTTTCAGAGATTCTGAAATTTCTTTATGCCATGCCCTTGGTGCTTGTTTCAATCCATAGAGAGCCTTTTTTAGCCCATCCATATGGTGCAGAACCCATCTTTTGGCTGAACTCATAGCAAGTAGTGTTCTCAATGTTGCCATCTGTAAAGAATCGATGGTGATTCTTGTACAACGGAATAGGTTAGAGATGTGCGTTATGTGTGTGTGTGTGAGAGAGAGAGAGAGATAGAGGAGAGAAACAAAAGATAGATTTTTGAGAGACAATAGAATACTCAAGAAGATGTATATTACAAGGAGACTGATCGACTTAATTAATGTAAAAAGAATAGCGTGCAGAAGAAATAGAAAACCAAACACAGAAACGCAGGTTTAATGGAGAGCTTAGAATATACACAGTACGCGGGAGAAACAGAGATAGAGAGAGCACACAAAACTCAATTCAAAGATAATACTCTGTCCACTCTTCTGGATCTACGCTCCGGTTCCTTCTAGCTTCATGCCTTGCTCGCGCTCGTCGACCCGTTGTCGTGAAGATCCGTCACTACGCGCGGATCGTGAGGCGGAACCGCCAGGGTTTTGGACCAGAAGGATTTAGAGTCGATACAAGCTTTGGCGAGAAAGTACTTAAGATAGATTGGGAAAAAGAGAAGTTGAGATTACACGATTGATTTGAAAACGAATTTCTTCCTCTTAATTTTCATAAAAAAAACCGTGTTTTTCTCCTCCCCCTTCCCTCTTTTATAGATGCTCTCATGCATATGATGCATGTGAGGGTACAAGACATGCATAAATTGCATGTTTGCCATTTGGCGCTTAAGTATTACATGTGGTGCATGCTAACCATGTCACTCATTTTAGCACTCATGGATGAGAATTTACATGTAAAGGTACAATGATAGAAATATAATTTCAACTAAATACTATGGCTTAATGGTAAGCCATTTGACTCCTAACTTGGAGGTGCAAGGTTCGAATCCATACTTGCCCTCCTTGTATATGTATATATTTTTATATATTTATTTTATCTAGTCGCCGGTTCGCCGGATATCGGTGCCGCCGGATGCCGACGCCGACGCCGGATGCCGCCGCCGGATACCGGTGCCGCCACCAGATGCCGACGCCGGATACCGACGCCGACGCCGGATGCCGACGCCGGATACCGACGCCGCATGCCGCCGCCGGATTGCGGTCGGATGCTGTCGGATCACCGGCTCCATCGCCGGTCCGGTTTTGGTTGGCCAAAACCCTTTTCGAGTAGCTAGCCACCTCCACTCTAAGTTCAAGTTACCTTGAAATCTCTATGCTCCACACATAGACACAAAGATAATATCTTTTGCTCCACCTTATATATGATGAGAGCCGTATTTTTCATGCCTATGTGGGATATCTCACAATTTTCTCTTTTCTTTTCACAAACTTTATACCCTCATATCTTGACATTTAGTTGTCCATTTCTCGTGTAATAAAGTGCATTCGAAACCTCCATCATTTTGTACTTAGATATTAAAAATGTTATCTTCACAATTATTGTATTACATGATTCATACTCGATTTTGTACGTTTTATGGGATTTTCACACTATTGCCGAAAATCTTCACGACACCGTTTGATTCTGCGTGCTTCGACCCTTCTGGTCGGCTTGTTTGCTTGTTCGGTCGTTGCTCTCTTCTTCAGCTTCTTCAGCAGGTCTGAAATCGAATTCTTCATCCGATTCCTCATCAAGGTCACTTCCGCCGTGATGAATACCCCTGCTCCTTTCACGCTCTCGTTCTTGTTCTTCCTTTCTCCCTCGCAAGTTCGGCGTGTCGAGGTGACGCAACCCTAGTGCACCCGAGAAATGCCGTAACTTGTCGAGACCAAGAGGCTTGGTGAAGATGTCGGTAACCTGCTGATCCATCGGAACATACGCTAGGTCGACCTCACCTGAAAGGAACCGCTCGCGGACAAAATGATAATGCACCTCAATGTGCTTGGTTTGGGCGTGGAACACGAGGTTTTTCGCAAGGTGGATACTGTTGAGGTTGTCACAAAGGATCGTCGTCGGATCAGACACCTCTACATGTAGATCCCGTAATAGCCATTTTAGCCAAATGACTTCGCACGTAGCGACAGTCGCCCCTCGATACTCGGCCTCCGTGCTCGACAGTGCTACTGTGGGCTGCTTCTTATTGCTCCACACAATCGCCACACTTCCTAGAGAGAATGCATATCCGGATGTGGATCTATGATCGTGAGCGTTTCCGGCCCAATCGACATCCGTGTAGCCGACTAATTGTTCGACTACGCTTGCTCCATATAACAACGCCATGTCTTTCGTGCCGCTGACATATCGCAATATCCTTTGCGTGCACAGAAAGTGTTTGGCAGTAGGCTGCGACATGAATTGACTGATTAGTCCGACCGGGTAACTAAGGTCCGACCGAGTAATAGTCAAATAGATGAGGCTTCCGACAATTTGTCGGAACCATGTCATGTCGCATGCCTTTCCTGAATCTCGGCGAAGCTTTGCGTTTCTATCTAGAGGGGTCGAGATGGGCTTACAGTTTGCCATCCCGAACTTGAAGAGCATATTCAGCACGTAATGACGCTGGCTTATCAATATGCCTTCGGGTGTGTGGATCACTTCGATCCAGAGGAAGTAATGAAGGTCTCCGAGATCCTTCATTTCGAATGATGCCGTGAGTTGAGACTTTATGCGACGGATTTCGGCCAGGTTGGCACCGGCGATGACGAAATCATCAACATATAATAGGAGACTAACCGGTTTGTGTTGACCTTGCCGAACAAATAGAGAAGAGTCTGATTTTGATGTTGTAAAGCCCAACCTACGCAAATGTTGCGTAATATTCGAGTTCCAAGCTTGCAGGGCTTGCTTTAGTTTGTATAAGGACTTCTTCAATCGGCAAACTGCCAAGGTGTTTTGTTTGGATAGAAATTCGGGGGGCTGTACCATGTACACCTGCTCCTCAAGATCACCTTGCAGGAACGTGTTCTTTACATCCATCTGATGTAAGTGCCACCCCTTTGCCACTGATATGGCTAGTAGGACTCGCATGGTAGTCATCTTTGCGACAGGCGCGAAGGTCTCGTCATAGTCCACGTCGTGCTTCTGCGCGTAGCCTTTGGCTACTAAACAGGCCTTGTAGCGGTTGACAGAGCCATCAGTGTTGTATTTCACCTTATACACCCATCTGCATCTGATCGGCTTTACACCCTTCGGTGCGTCAACTAGGTCCTAGGTTTCATTCTCCGATAATGCGTGCATCTCTTCCTCCATTGCGGCACGCCAATTCGCGTCTTTCGCCGCTTCTACGTAGCTCTCCGGCTCACGCACTTCTGCCACTCGCGTCATGTACGCGTAATGGTGCGCCATGTACTCATTATACCCGTATCTCTTTACGGGGTTCTTTAGGCGGGTTGATCGGCGTAATTTGTGATTACCCGATTTCATGACCTTTTCGGTTACTGGCGACCTCTTCAGTGGAGGTTCTTTTTCAGTTTGCCCGTAGTCAGACTCGCTCCGATCTCACTCGGCATTGCCGAAGTCGTATTCCGGCATTTTCTTCTTGCCCTTCTCCTTGCACGTAAACCATCTCCTTGGTTCTTTACGCGAGGACATCATGACTGAGTCTGCACTACTCACTGTCTCTTCAATAGGTTGTCCATTTTGGCCCAACCCCTCATTCGGCCCACTTAGTCGAAATGAGATCAGACTCTCTTTCTGAGCTTCGATTTCTTCATCGTGTGGAGGCATTTCGGCCTTGCTGACTTCTTCCTCAGAATTTGGAATGGAGTCGTGAGGTGTTGGAGGTGAAGGCAGGTACCACGAAGCGGATTCGTCGAACACAACATCTCGACTTACGTGTACTTCCTTTGTTCGGGGGTTATAACACTTATACCCCATCTACTCGTCTGGATAGCCGACTAAGATGCACTTTTCGGCTTTGGGATCTAGCTTCCTCCTCTTTTCCTTCGGCACATGCACATATGCAATGCTACCGAAGATCCTCAAGTGTGCCAAGTTCGGCTTCTTCCCGAAATACAATTCATGTGGCGACACTCCTCCATTAGCAGAAGTCCGATTCTGCAGGTAGACAACTGTCTTCACGGCTTCGGCCCAATAAAATTTCGGCATATGCTTCTCTTCAAGCATTGCCCTGGCCGCTTCTTCGATTGTTTGATTCTTCCGCTCGGCCACGCCGTTCTGCTACGGCGTGTATCTACATGAGAATTCGCGTCGAATTCCCTCCTTTTGTAGATAACTTGTGAACTGGTCGGAGAAGTACTCCTTCCCGCCATCGGACTGTAGGCATTTGATCTTACGACCTGTTTCCCTTTCGGCAAGGCTCTTAACCTTCAGGAAACATGCGAAGACTTCGGTCTTCTTCGCGATCGTGCATACCCAGGTGTGCTGAGTGAAGTCATCGATGAAGGTTACAAAGTAATAGCTTCCACCGAGACTCACGTTTTGTGCCGGACCCCACACATCCGAATGGATCAAATCCAGTGGACTTTGGCTACGATTACGCTTGTTGGGGAATGGAAGTCGGTGTTGTTTTCCCGTCTGACAAGATTCATAGACTTGGCCATTACGGCCCCGAAATTTTTGCAAGCCGAAGACGATGTTCTTTGACTGCATCTCATGAAGCCATGGGAAATTTACGTGGCCAAACCGCTTGTGCCACAGGTCGATATCCGATTCGAGCTTTTGTCCTTTCGCGTACAACGCGGTGCTGGCTTGATTAGTGTCGAGGTTAAACATCCTCCCTTCACGGCGCCCTTGAGCAATCACTTTGCCTTCCTCTTCTATGAAGCACCCTAGATGCGTGAATTGAACCTGCATTCCTTGGTCAACAATCTAACTGACCGACACTAGGCTCTTCGTTATTGTCGGGATGTGCAACACATTCATGAGTTTCCCTTGCTGCCCGACGTGACTAAGGGGAACGTCGCCGACATGTTCGATGGTATGCAGAGTGTCGTCTTCCGTTTCGACCACTCCTTGTGATTCCGATTTCTCCAAGTACGAGAACCATTCCTCGTGACTCGTCATATGATTTGACACTCCAGAATCAACGTACCACACCTCGCTCGATTTCAAGGTGTTCACGGCCATAGAATTGGCCTTATGCTTCATTACGAAGGCTGGGCCCGATTTTTTTTTGGCTCATTCAGAGCCTTCTGCATAGTGCGATCTTTGAAGCGTCATTACGTCTCTTCGACACGATCCGGCTCTGTCCGAATCGGCTCGCTTTTTCCAGCACTCGCTCTCCTTGTGGCCTTTCTTGCCACAGTACCAACATTCTGCGACGGATTTCCCTTGCTGGTTCTCGTCGCCTCGACTACCGACATCACTTTGGTGCCTTCTTCCTTGACCCCGTTGGTCGCTTCCATTGCATGCCGAGTCGCCTCGTCTGCCACTACCACATGGCCTATCTCCCTCTGTGTACAACATCTTGCTATCGGCATGCGTACCCGTCGACGCACCCACGTGGTTCTCCTCTATAAGGAGCATTGACTGTAGGTCGAAAAACGACGGCGTATTCTCCCGTGTACACATAGTAGTTCGGAACGCTCCGAACTTCGACGCTAGTCCCGTGAGACAGATCTGCACCATCTCGCCTTCCTTGATGTTCACATCAATGGAGGCTAAGGAGTCGCATATCTCTTTGATCTTCGAGGTGTAATCAGCCACTGACAAGTCGTGTTGTCGTAAGTTGCTTAGTTCCTGTCGGAGTTGAAGCTTCCTAGATGTGGTGCTTGCGGCAAAGATCTTTTTCAGATTTCCCCAAGCATCCTTCGGCGTTTTCGCATCCCGAATATAGCTCAGAAGTTGTTCGCCCACACAAGACGTGACGCAGTAGAGAACTCTGCTCGCTGACTGTTCGCACGCTGGGAAATCTTTGTGCATCGAATCAGGTGCTGGGTCATTTGCTCCATTGACATAGCTCTAGTAACCGTGCCCGAGGAGGTACTGGTGCATCTTGTAGGACCAAGATGCGTAGTTATTTCTATCGAGCTTCTCTATTGGAAGTGAGCTAGCCATGCCTCTATCCATTTTGTTTTTCCTGTTCTTTATGAAGGTTAGATTTTCTTTTTGAGCTAAGGTCGGCTGCAGAGGTTCTCAACCCTCGCGCTCTGATACCATGTAAAAAGAATAGCGTGTGGAAGCAATAGAAAACCAAACACAGAAACACAGGTTTAATGGAGAGCTTAGAATATACACAGTACGCGGGAGAGACAGAGAGAGAGCACACAAAACTCAATTCAAAGATAATACTCAATCTATACACAGGATGTGCTTAGTGAGCACTTTTATACAAGTCCATACGGACTGACAGAAGTACTGACAAGTACTTCAATGCTCATAAATGAGCTCTACATTAACTCCCAAAATATATTCCTACGCGGAATATCTTTCCAACGGTCTCGCGGTTTTTGCACCGCTACGGCTTACATTATGCGTAATGTTTTACGCACCTAGTCTACGCACTGGGTTATGCACCGTGTTATGCACCCAACGTTGAGCTTATCACTCAACAATTACAAAGTAGGAGGAGAGTGCTTTATATAGTCACTCTCTCTCTTCATTAACTATCAAAGCTCATGGGTCATGGGGAATGTGAAAACTCATTAGTTATGTGTCATAGAATATGATTCTATGAGACATAGTTAATGTGTAGATAAGAGTGGTGACTTTTGACCTTTGAGTGCACACTCTCAAGGGCATGTTCCCACACTAGACTAGGTTGAGCTTGATTTTCAACATGCCCCCTCAGCTCAACTTTGGTCGGCTACTTCGGTTGATGTCCGCTTCGGCTCGTATTTGGTTCGGACGGTATCCGGTTTTCTCTTATACTCCCCCTCAAGCTTGGCAAGTCAAGGACCGTTAATCCAAGGTCTGACAGGAATTGCCGAAGCTTGTCGGCTCCTAGGGCTTTGGTGAAGATGTCGGCTGTCTGAAGATTTGTAGAGATATGTTGAAGGTCTTTCATGTCCGTTATCTCGAATGTGTTGGAAAGGAGGGATTTGACCAGGTTGATGTCGACTAGATGCTCACCTCCAATGACCAGATCATCCATGTACAAGATGATGATGATTGAACTTTCGGAATTGCTTCTTACATAGAGAGAATTGTCGGATTTTGACATTCGGAAGCCGATTCGATGAAGATATTGTGTTATCTTCGAGTGCCAAGCACGTGGTGTTTGCTTAAGGCCGTAGAGAGGCTTCTTGAGTCGGCAGATGGCTTTCGGATGAATGTTGGATTTGAAGCCGGGTGGTTGTATCACGTACACCTCCTCTTCTAATTCACCTTGAAGAAAAGCGTTCTTGACATCCATCTGGTGGAGGTGCCACCCTTTCGTTGATGCAAGCGCTATCACGTTTCACACGGTTGTCATCTTTGCCACCGGGGAAAAGGGCTCTTCATAGTCGACGCCCTATGTTTGTGCGTAGCCCTTTGCTACGAGTCGAGATTTGTAGCGGTTGACGGAACCGTCGACATTATACTTCACTTTGTATATCCATCTGCAACTGATTTCCTTCTTGTGCGGTGAGTGAGGGGCGAGATCCCATGTCCCATTCTTGCTGAGAGCTTGCATCTCCTCGTTCATCGCTTCGACCCATCGCGGATCTTTAGTGGCTTCGGCAAAGCTCTCCGGTTCTTGAACTGCTGCCACCTTCATCATAAAGGCATAGTGGTATGCCATATAGTCGTTCTAGCCGAATCAGCTAACCGGATTCTTCTCTGGGGTGGAGTGACGGAGTTTCTCATTTGCTGATGTGAGTGCTTTCTCAACTCCGGGTGACCTCGTAAGAGACACATCAAAGCCATCGAACTCACTATCGAGGGAATGAGTCGATTTGTTGCCGTCGAAGTGATCGTCTTCATATTCCGACATTTTGGCCTTCCCTTTGTCCATCTTTGAACTTGGCCGAGATGTGCTTTGGTTGCTCGGAGGCTCTTGTGGTCCGCTCAATCTGGTTGAGATCGGACTCTCTTCAAGTATTGACCTTAGTTGATCATCGTCTTCTGTGTTGTCGAAGTCATTCGTAGATGGTTCGGGAGGAGTCGACTCAGGTTTGTACCATGATGTCGATTCATCAAAGACAACATCCCGACTTACACGAGTCTTTTGAGTAGAGGGGTTGAAGCACTTGTACCCCTTTTGCTCCAGTGAGTACCCCACGAGGATGCACTTCTTTAATTTTGGGTCAAGCTTCTACTGCTTCTCATCGGGAATGTGTACGTATGCAATGGAGCCGAATATCCTTACATGGGATAGATCCGGCTTCTTCCCATAGTATTTCTCATGTGGGGTGACCTTGTGCACTCCGGATGTTGTGCACCAGTTCATGAAGTAGATGGCGGTATTTGCAGCTTCTGCCCAATATGACTTGGGCATATGCTTCTCATTTAGCATGGCCCTTGCTACTTCGAGGATGTGCCGATTCTTGCATTCGGCTACACCGTTCTGTTGCGGTGTGTGTCGGCAAGTGAATTCTCACCGAATTCCTTCTTGTCGAAGGTATGCCGTGAATGCATCGGAGAAGTATTCCTTTCCTCTATCTGACCAAAGACATTGTACATGACGCCCAGTAGTCTTTTCGACTTCGCTTTTGAATTTTTGGAAGTGTGTAAACACTTTGCTCTTCATCCTCATGGTAAAGATCCATGTGTATCTAGAGAAGTGATCGATGAAGGTAACATATCACCGACATCCTCCGAACGTAGCCATTTGTGTCGGTCTCCACACATCCGAGTGGACTACGTCCAATAGGCCTTTGCTCACGTTCCTCTCCTTCGGGAACGGGTGCCGATTGTGCTTGCCAAATTGGCATGCTTCACATACTCCTTCAATCTCTTTCTCTTTGAAGGTTGGGAGCCCGATGACGACTCCTTTCGATTGCATTGCCTTAGTTTGTTGAGATTGATATGGTCGATATTTTTATGCCATAGCTTTATGTCGGTGTCAGGTTTGAGGCCCTTTGCAAACATGGCCGATTTTACCTCGTTCGCTTCGAGGATAAACATTCGGCCTTCCCTTCGACCATGACCAATTAGTCAGCCTTCTTTCTCGATGAAGCAACCTCCTTGGTTGAATCGAACTTGCATCCCTTGCTCCACAATTTGGCCGACCGAGACCAAATTCTTCGTTATGGTAGGTACATGTAAGAAATTCTTTATGCAAGTTTGTTCACCTTCTTTCCCGAATGGGACATTGCCGACATGCCGAATCGGATGAGTGGTGTCGTCTCCAGTCTCGACATAACCGGGTCGATCTGGCTCTCGAAGGTCTTTGAACCATTCTTCATGGGACGTCATATGGTTCAAAGCACCGGAGTCGACGAACCATACATCTTCTGGATTGGAGGCATTAGTCGAAGTAGAGGCCGGCATAGAATTTGCTCTATGTCTCATTACAAACATTCCGGCAGGATCTTCATAGTCGGAGTTGGTGGTGTAATTGGTGAGTTGTCGGCTTGTGGAAGCCGACTTGTGCTTCTTCTTTCGGTACTCTTCTTCATGGTGGCCGATTTTTCCGCAATAACCGCATTCGATCGAGGTTTGTTGGCTCGGACCGGAATGGAAGCTCCTGCTTCTTCCGAAAGGTTCCTCGATGGCTTCCGTCTTGATGCCGAAATTGCGAGTTGTTTTCGTAAGTCGGGCCTCATCTGCCTTGTCCTTGGCCGAATCGGCCTCTTCTTGCACGACCGCGTCCTCTTCCTCCGTTCGAATGCGTGTAGAGCATGTGGCATTCCGAGGCATTGCTCCTTGTTTGAACATGATTTTCTTCGACCAACAACATGGATTGAAGATCGAAGAAGGAGGGCGGATTCTCTTGTGCTAGTACAACGGTCCGCATCACGCTGAACCGTGGTGCAAGGCCACTGAGGCATATTTGCACCATTTCATCATCCTCCACATTGACGCTTATTGAGCTGAGTGCATCACAAAGCTCCTTGATCTTCAAGGTGTAGCTTGTGATGGACGTATCCCGTTGTTGGATGTTGTTCAACTCTTGGCGGAGTTGAAGCTTCCTCGCAGTCGTGTTGGCGGCGAAAAGCTTTCGTAGATTCTCCCATGCTTCCTTTGGCGTCGTGGCTTCTCGAATGTAGCTAAGCATGTGATCATGAACACATGTCGCCAAGCAATACATTACTTGACTCGCCGCTTGCTCCCATGTTGAGTAGTCGGCGTCTTCTGGGTTGGGTCGCAAGGTATTGGTGCATCCTATACTCCCAAGATACGAAGTTGTTTCGATCCAACTTCTCGCTAGGGAGAGTGCTCCCCATTTGAGTATTCATGGTTTAGATTTTCTTCTTCTCTTGAATATGAGCTATGTAGCTGCACTACGATAGCTATGAGCTAGTTCTTGAATGTCGGCGTGAAGCACAACACACGTGGATGGGCTAGATCGAGCTACCAAACTGCTTTGATACCATGTAAAGAATCTATGGTGATTATTGTACAACGGAATAGGTTAGAGATGTGCGTTATGTGTGTGTGTGAGAGAGAGAGAGATAGAGGAGAGAAACAAAAGATAGATTTTTGAGAGACAATAGAATACTCAAGAAGATGTATACTACAAAGGAGACTGATCGACTTAATTACAAAGTAGGAGGAGAGTGCTTTATATAGTCACTCTCTCTCTTCATTAACTACCGAAGCTCATGGCTCACGGGGAATGTGAAAACTCATTAGTTATGTGTCATAGAATATGATTCTATGACACATAGTTAATGTGTAGATAAGAGTGGTGACTTTTGACCTTTGAGTGCACACTCTCAAGGGTGTGTTCACACATTAGACTAGGTTCCAGTGCAAATGTTTCATCATAATCAATTCCATGCATCTGGGTATATCCCTTTGCCACAAGTCTTGCTTTATGTCTACTAACATTTCCATTGGAATCATGCTTTGTCTTGTAGACCCATTTGCAACCCACAACGTTTTTCCCTTTCGGTAACTTTACCAAATCCCATGTTCTGTTTTCAGTCAATGCATCTATTTCTTCTTGCATTGCATTTACCCATTTCTTATCAGATTTTGCTTCATCAAAACTATTTGGATAAGGGATTTGTACTACTTTAGACATGTATGCATAATGCATAGCCATATATGTATGATAACCAAATCTTTCAATAGTATTTTTCTCTCTATCTAATCTTCTCAGTTTCAATCATTGCTTTTTCCATACCAGGGATGTTCCTTGAAGGAAACCCATGTTTTCCTTGAACAATCATCAATAAAGGTTACATAAAACTCACATCCACTAATTGATGCATTTTTTGTTGGTCCCCATACATCTGTATGTACCAAATCCAACAAATTTTTGCTTACATGTCTTTCATGAGGGAAAGGCAACCTATTTTGCTTTCCATATTGACATGCTTCACATATTTTGCATCTCATAGTCTTTTTACTTAGGCAGTCCATCCACTGCATTTTTCCTCAACATATTTTTCAAGGTTTGCATACTTATGTGACCGATTCTTTTATGCCACATTTCCACATCTGAGATTACACTCATTCCTTCTACAAACATGGTTGTAATCTTTTTAGGCATATCCACATCTAACACAAACATCCTTCCTTGTCCTTTTCCTTTTCCAATAAGCTTTCCCTGTTTCTCTATAAAGCATCCACTTTGCTTAAACTTAACTAACATTCCTTGCTCTACTATTTGTCCAACAGAAATAAGATTTTTTGCAAGGTTTGGAACATGCATCACATTCAACATATACTTTGTTTTTCCTTTTTCTTCCCACAATAGGATATCTCCAACATGCTCGATTGTATGAGTGGTATTATCACTTATTTGTACATAACCATGAATCTTTGGTTCTCTTAGACTTTCAAACCAGTTTGCATGTCCTATCATATGATTAGATGCCCCAAAATCTACATATCACATAAACTCTTCATTGCATCTCAGTGAACATTCAGCCATTGCTGCTGTTTCATGTTGCACCACAAATGCACCATCTTTATCACAGTCTTCATTAGTTGAAGCATAATTATTTTGTTGTCTCTTCCCTCTTTTTTCATCATTTTGCTTTTTATAGCATCCAGCTTGTGTATGGCTTGGTTTTCCACAATACCAACAACTATCATTATTCAAATAAGTTTGCTTACCTCTTCCTCGATTGCTCCCCTTGCCTCTGATGTTGTTTCTTCCACTTCTAGCCTGTTGTCCTCTTCCTTGATTGTTACGGTTGGTTCTAGCTGAACCAAATCTTCCATGGCCTCTTCCTCAGTCTCTTCCAGCACTATTGTAGAGGGCTTGCCCCTCAGACTAAGAGTTTCCTTTGTTTACATCATCCATATGATTTCTTTCTTCCACTACAAGCATTGAAACTAGATCTGGAAAACTTGGGATGCTATCCCTTGTGAAAATAGATGTTTTGAAGCTTTTATACTGAGGTCCTAAGCCTCTTAAGAATATTTCCACCTTATCGTCATCTTCTACCTTCACATTAATAGAAGCAAGTGATTCACATATGCTTTTTATTTTAAGAGCATACTCATTCACTGACATCTTACCTTTTTCTAAGGTATGTAGCTTAGTCTTCAACTGAAGCTTTCTAGCCTTTGTGTTCACTGCAAACAGTTTTACCAAACTATCCCAAGCTTCTTTTGGAAGCATAGCATCCTATATGTATCCAAGTATCGAATCAGAGATGCGAAGTGAGAGCCAATGCAATACTTTCCTTGCCCCTTGATTCTATTCCTTAAATGCTTTAATCTGTGCAGCAGTTGCATTTTCTTCAGGGATCTCTGGAGCCTCTTCTAGGTCTCTTTCAATGTGTTAGGAAACAGGTCCCTCCGGATGGGAAGTGAGAAGACCCGGTGAGAACCGGATGAGGAGTACCCAGCAACGGAAGACCCTGTGAGAACCGGATGAGGAGTACCCGGAAACGGAAGACCCGGTGAGAACTGGATGAGGAGTACCCGGAAATGGAAGACCCGGTGAGAACTGGATGATGAGTGCCCGTCAAGCGCTGGATGATGCAGGCCTGGTGAGGAGTGCTCACTGGATGAAGGGACATATTCGTAAATATGTTTTTTGAGAGTCCATCGGGGCTATATTTGTAAATAGCCGAAAATTCATTTTAGTATAAATATGACTTAGGGCAACTTAGTATGATAATGTTCTCATTCTTATTGGTGCAAGATTAGAGCGCAACAGTGTACAGAGAGAGAGAGAGAGAGAGAGAGAGGAAGAGGTCGTTGCCTCTGTTGTAACCGCCGCTTGTGGCGAAGATAACAAGCTTGAGGTCGTTGCCTCGGTGCTTTACCATTGTACATTGTTAATCAAGTTCCGGTATTTCGGAAGCTAGTAAGACTCTGGTACGAAGATGGCTCCAGCATGGCGGAGCACATGAATGCCTTCCAGGGGCTGATACACCAGGCAACATTGTTGGAAGTACCTCTCGCCGATGAGGTACTAGCGCTACTCCTGCTTGATTCCCTCCCAGATAGGTGGGAGACGTTGGTTGTCACTTTGGGCAACGCCGGGCCGGAAGGGAAACGGTTATCCCTAGCAAGAGTGAAGTCGAGCTTGCTAGATGAGGAGGCGCGTCGGAAAGATAAGGATACGAGCTCCGACACCAAAGCGCTCCTTACCGAATCGGAACGCGGAAGACAAAGGAACCGTAGTCCCCAGAACTGAGAAAAGTCGGGGACACGGTCAAAGTCAAAGGGGAGGCCTACTTGCTTCTATTGCGGCAAGTTGGGACACTTCCAGAAGAACTGTCGGCATTTCCGAAAAGACAAGGAAACCGACGGTACCGATTCGAAGCGGACACCGGACCGGAACGGTAAAGACCGGAGGGGGCCGGACCGGAAGGGAATGACGGCAATCGCAGCAAGTGAAGAAGAGTTGATGCTCATCACCGAGGAGAGTCAACTAAACCTTGCCGGCGACGAGATGACCTGGCTGGTCGACTCCGGAGCGTCGTTCCACCTTACCCCGGACCGGAAATGCTTCTCATCCTACTCAGCCGGTGATCATGGCTATGTCCGGATGGGGAATGAAGGTACATGCCGAATTGTCGGCATATGTACAAATTGGTGGAGTTGCCGAAAGGAAAGCGGGCACTCCGAAATAAGTGGGTGTACAAGTTGAAACCGGGAGATGCCGGCAACCCCCCGAGATACAAAGCCAGGATCGTGGTGAAGGGGTTCCAACAAAAGAAGAGCGTGGACTTCGACGATATATTTGCCCCGGTAGTAAAGATGACCTCCATCCGGATGGTGCTGAGTATAGTGGCAAGCATGGACCTCGAGGTAGAGTAGCTGGACGTGAAGACAACATTCCTTCACGGTGACCTCGAAGAGGAGATCTACATGCAGCAACCGGAAGGATTCGTGGAGAAAGGGAAGGAGAAACTCGTTTGCCGGTTGACGAAGAGCCTGTACGGACTGAAGCAGGCTCCTCGACAATGGTACCGGGAGTTTGACTCCTTCATGACCGATCAAGGGTACCACAAGACGCAGACCGATCACTGTGTGTTTGTGAAGAAGTTCGAAGGAGGCGACTTCCTGATACTCCTTCTGTACGTGGATGGCATGTTGATCGTCGGACGGGACCAAGCCAAAATACGGATGCTGAAGAGGGCTCTCAACCGGACCTTCTCAATGAAAGACTTGGGCCCGGCAAGAATGATGCTTGGGATGCATATTATCCGGAACCGGTCAATGAAGCAATTGTGGCTGTCACAGGAGAAGTACGTGATAAAGGTGCTTCAGCGGTTCAACATGTCAAATGCGAAACCGGTCGGATCGACACTTCCGGCAAACTGCAGGTTATCCGGTAAGCAAAACCCGAAGACGAAAGCAGAGAAGGCGGATATGATGAAGGTTCCATATGCCTCTGCCGTCGGGAGCTTAATGTACGTAATGGTGTGTACCCGACCGGATATAGGATACGTAGTCGGAGTGGTGAGCCGGTTTATGAGCAATTCCGTCAAGGAGCACTGGAACGCGGTCAAATGGATACTCCGGTACTTAAAGGGCACTTCAAATATGTGTCTCCGATTTGGCTCCGGAAAAGCTCAACTTGACGGTTTTACCGATTCGGACATGTCAGCTAATGTGGATACCAGCCGGTCTACATCTGGGTATGTAATGACATATGCAGGGGGAGATGTTTCGTGGCAGTTGAGGCTGTAGAAGACGGTTGCGTTGTCAACCACGGAGGCGGAGTACATGGCGGCTGTGGAAGCCAGCAAGGAAATATTATGGATGAAGGACTTAATCGGAGAGCTCGGTATCCGGCAAGATGAATACCGGCTCTACTGCGACAATCAAAGTGCCATCCACCTTGCTAAGAATGCGGCCTACCATTCCCGGACGAAGCATATCCAGCGTAGGTATCACTGGATTCGGGAAAGAGTAGATGATCAGGAGTTTGCGCTGACGAAGATCCACACGGCCGAGAACGGGTCAGATATGCTGACCAAAGTACTAACACCTGACAAGCTGGATGCATGTCGGAAGCGGGTCGGACTAGTAAGACATCCCATGCCGGAGTGAAGGGGGAGTTTGTTAGGAAACAGGTCCCTCTGGATGGGAAGTGAGAAGACCCGGTGAGAACCGGATGAGGAGTACCCGAAAACGGAAGACCCGGTGAGAACCAGATGAGGAGTACCCAGCAACGGAAGACCCGGTGAGAACCGGATGAGGAGTACCTAGAAACGGAAGACCCGGTGAGAACCGAATGATGAGTGCCCGGCAAGCGTCGGATGATGCAGGCCCGGTGAGGAGTGCTCACCGGATGAAGGGACATATTTGTAAATATGTTTTCTGAGAGTCCATTGGGGCTATATTTGTAAATAGCCGAAAAGTCATTTTAGTATAAATATGACTTAGGGAAAACTTAGTATGATAATGTTGTCATTCTTGTTGGCGCAAGATTAGAGCGCAATAGTGTACAGAGAGAGAGAGAGAAAGAAACGAAGAGTTCGTATCTCTGTTGTAACCGCCGCCTGTGGCGAAGACAGTGAACAAGAGGTCGTTGCCTTTGTGTTCATCTATTGTATATTGTTTCATAGTGATAGTTAGCAGTCAGTGGACTGCCGTGGTTTTTCCCGTGTTTGGGTTTTCCACGTAAACATCCTGTGTACTCTTCTCTCCATTGTGTCGTGCATTCATTCCCGTTTTCGGTGTTTGATCCTAGGCTCGGTTGTGGCCGAGCGTTGTTCGTCGGGAGCGTGTATTCCTGTCAGTTTCACCTTTATGTGCACTAGTAGCTAATTAGCTAATAGCTACTATAGCTTATTTCTCAATAAGCATCACATACCTTTGTTGAGCTTGCTTCTCAACAAGCTGCCTCTACTGGATCACCCCATCCGGTGACCTTCCGGATCCGCCTCTCTGCGCGGTCCTCCTTCTTTAGCATCTTCCCGGAGAAGCTTTCAAGCACTACTGGCCAAGAACCGGTGTCAGTTCTGGAATCGGTGCCCTTCTCTCCACCTACCCGGATCCCTACCGATGTTGAGTAGTGAATAGCCTCAACGTTTTGGGCCACGACTTGCTCTATTAATCTTTTCGTCCCCCCTAGACTGGTGTTCAACTCGAGGGGTTTCTGGGTCTCGCTTGCATGTACTCGGCCGTTCCACAGGTACACAACATTGTTCTTAAGTGCGTTAGCAAAATTGGTGCACTCTCTTCGGATGTGATCGACAACATTGCACCACATGCACCTTTGGTCACTCGATGGGAGCCGGTCGCGCGATTGGCCCCCGTCGTCTCTTGGAGCCTGTGCAATCTGCAAATCGTGTACCATCTTCATCAGCTCCTCCAGCACTGCGCCATCAAATGGTGCCTCGACCACGTTGATAAAAAATGGGCCTGACTCGGCCAAGCTGGAATCTCCTCTGACCTCTTCCCGGTAGTTGGGCCGGTTGTTGGCGTCCCCACGTGGTTCCATTCACATCGTTTATCGAATTGGCTACAGACTTTTTGACCATGGCCCAATCGACCGTAAGCCTGTCATCTGTCTCTAGGAGGAGACTGACCTTCTTTCAATCAACCGGATCGACCAACTTGATAAACAATAGGACCTTGCTCATATCGAGCACAGTCCGGGTCATCGCCGAGAGTTGCATGAATTGTTTCTCAAACTCTTGGAGGAGTGCCGATGTGTTCCTCCCTTTACCGAGGCTATCGACCCACTCTATCAGCTCCCTCTTCGATAGTCAGAGCCAGTCATTGAAGCCGTATCTTTCGAAGAGCCACTCCTCTAACTTCGGCCAACTTCAACATTCAAAATGCATCTCGAGCACCTCCGCGTGGATACTCGGTGTAACTACCCGAGGAAACGCGGACAACCGTCTATTGTCTGGGACGTCTCTCATCAACATCTCGGCCATGAAGGTCTCCAGGTAGTTGGTGATTTCTTTCCCATTGAATCGGCCTGACGTGCCGTCTATTGTTTCTATGACCCTATTAAGGCCACTTACGCTCTCCCGAGCGTTCACCAGGCGGTCAACAACCACTGTCATTGCCTCTGCTAGCTTACTCCCCTGCATCTTGAACTCTTTTTCTGCCCTTTTCACGTCGGTTTCACTAAAGATGTCGTGGAAATCCGCGTGAACGTGTCAGATGAGGCGGGACCACCCGGGACTTGAAATAATGAGCCTAAAGAGAACGAGATGGGTAGAGTCCATTCGGCATAGTAAGTTCTTCTTCGACTTCTTCGGCCGAGTCGAATTCAATTCCTTGTTTTGTCGGTTCCCCTTGTTCCTCAATCTGTTCTTGATTTTGCTAATTATCGATTCGGCCGATTGGTTCATATCCGATTTCGGTCGATTCGATCGACATTCGATTTGGCCGATCATCAACTTGGCTCGAATCGGTATATGAGGATCTATTTTCGATCTCCCAATCGGCTATCGTCTTCTCTTCCATGAAGACGATATCTCGGCTCCTACTCACCTTCTTGTCGATTAGGTCCCATAGCCGATAGCCGAATTCATCTTCATCGTAGCCAAGAAATAGGCACGGTCAGCTTTTGGGATTGAGTTTCCCCCTCTGGTCCTTAGCATATGTACATAGGCCAAGTAGTCGAATACTCTTTGATGCCGATATGACACCTCTTTGCCGGACCATAACCTTTGTGGTATGTCACCTTCCAGTGGAACCGAGGGAGACCTGTTTATCACATAAGTAGCTGTCATTAGCGCCTTCGCCTAGTAAATCTTCGGCAATTTCACATGTGCCGACATACATCGGAGACTCTCCATGATCATCTAGTTCATTCACTTAGCCATCCCATTCAGCCCTAGCGTCTTCAGCACTGGATACTCTAGTCAAATACCTTGGGTTCGGCAACACTCTTTGAATTGCCGTCAATATTCACCGCCATTGCATGTTCGGATCACTTTTAGTTTTCGACCGGTTTCTCTCTAGGCTCTCACTTGGAACTCCATGAAAACACTTAGTACTTGATCCTTCATCTTCAGGACGTTGTCGCGGTATTCTGCGTGGATGCGTAGAATGGGACGAGACCATCGGGGTCTTGGACCAAGGAGTCGGTAAAGGGAGAAGGGTGGTTCGGTCAATGTCTGGATAGCTCCGTTGGATCGGTTTCCGGACGTGTATCCGATCCGGAAAGATTCGGGATCCCAACAGGATAGCGTGCGGGCCTAAAGAAATGTACCGTTCCGGTCAGGATGCCGAACAATAGTGGTGAGCTCTCAAGCTCGCAGATTCGGACGCTCACACAACAGAAATAGAACGGGAATGAGCACACAAGCACGGGGTGCAACAACACGCAACAAGTAGGAACAATGCGGAAATACCCAACAAAACACTAATGATTAGTAGAGAGTAAGAAAGGTATAACTGGGCACGGCCGAAAACAGGGCTAAACACTCTCTCAAGACACACACATACACACACACACACAGAGGGAAAACATAAGGATGAATCTCTGGTCGGGAGCTCACGGGCTTCTTGCTTGATTGGAGGCTTCACCTTCTTCTTCGAATCAGTACAGAGTACTCGATAGAAGCAGGGAGGGAGAGCTCGACACTCAATCTGACAGACAGCACCTCCTCCAAAACGTGGATCCCTCCAAATAGTCTCAAGGCTCCCTTTTATAGCACAAGGGGAGGCGGTTACATCATGATTAGTGTCAGCCTTTTATACAAAGATTTTCCCCAATTTCCTCACATCAAATCCTCGTATTCTCTCTATCTGTGCGGGTCTTTAACGTTGTCATGTGGCGCGTGACACACGTGCCAAATGTCGCGATGTGCATGTCACACAGGCGCCAACAAGCACCGGGCCTCTATCCGCTAGTGGTTATGGAGGAGATGAATTAGCCGTTTTAGCTTTATTGTCTGGTTGTTCTTTGTTGTCAAAGACGCACCCGAACTAGAATCCGCAGTGCGGTGGATTGATGTGTAGGCGGCAGTAATGTGGTGGTATGCAACGTATAGCAAGCAACGACGATGGCCAAATGATCATTGTCGGTGCTATTTCCTTCTTGACGAGAATTCTAGAGATAGAGTGAATGATCACACGAAATGAAATTGTCGTAGCCGAAGTGACGCACTAATGTGGCTGAGAGAAAGAGATGGGAATTAAGGAAGTGTTTAAGATAGATAGATAGATGCATGGAAATTCCAATTCCGGGTTTGAACCCTTGACATCAATGTTGAGAAACAAGACAAGTCACCAATAAGATAAGTAGGTTTTTTAATATTAAGATGTTGATTCAATACATAGCTTGATTGATGCATAGATTGATCGCCCCTTGTTTCTTTCTTATATAGATGCCCCCATGCATATGATGCATGTGAGGGTGTAAGACATGCATACAATGCATGAGATGCGAGCAATGCATGATTGTCATTTGGTGCTCATGCATCGATGTGATGCATGATGACCATGTCCCTCATTCAAGCTCTAATGTATGAGCATTTACATATGAAAAATACAATGATGAAAGTATAATAAGTAAGAACTTAGCCTAATGGTAAGTCAATTGTGTCTTAACTTGGAGGTGCAAGGTTCAAACCTTACTTGCACACCTTGGTATGCATGAAAATGTTACTAGGCCTTAGGGGTTCTCATTTCATTTTTATTTACAACATGCTAACGTACGAGTGTAACCATCGCCCTATTCATTCGTGTGCACATTGCACCTTCTCAATTTTCTCTGTTCCACACGATTTTCACACCGTTGCCGAAAATCTTCACAACAACGTACCCATTAAGTCCTACTCTCCACGGCTAGCTAGAACTGGTTGTACCCGGAGAATAAATCCCCAACCGAGTAGATTGACCTTTCTGCGAACGCCTTCACAAACTCGACAATGGTCGGGCCGATTCCTACATTCTAGATCATCACTTTGTTGATGGGTTGCAGGTCCTGTATAGAGCGCAACGTGTCGTTCTTTATTGGCATCGTAAACCACCAATTTGAATAAGGAGCACCATCTCCACCTTCTGCTCCGTGTCTCTCGAGCATCCTTCGGAAGTCTACGATGACTTTGTACATTTCGAATGAACCGACCAGAATAATCCAGTCTTCGCTTAGGTCCCCGCGAGTGTCGTCGAATGAGACCGCCTCCACGACGCACTTGATCTCGTCGTCGGAGCCTAAGGAGCCGTATGCCTTTAAGCGCCCTTTGACCCGCTTCCTCTCCCAACCACGGATGCCAGTTATGATACAACCTTCGTAAGCAGAGGGCCAAAATTTCCTACCTATAGTACAAGTGTGGGGTTTCTTCCGGCCGTTTGGACTACCGCGGCCCCACGCCTTGATAGTCCTTTCCAAAAATCCTTTCGGCCTTCGCCGCCGAGAAAATCCCGATTCCGCTTGTGGTTCGGTCGGACTGTTAAGAACTAAACGGAATGTTGGCCATCCTGACTCTTCACCCTAGTGTAGGCTGAACCGTTGTCCAGGACCTTTGTTTCTATTCGGGTTGCCGTGATGTAGGGTTCGCCGAGGATAACTGGATGGGAGGATGTCTCCTGCACAAAGAAGTGTTGTTCAATCTCGAGATCCCCGACCTTCACTTGGATGTTCGGGCATGCTCTGTTTAGCTCATCCGTGGCTCGGGTCGCCGCACGTATCTTACATCCGTGCTTTGTATTGATCGGCCACCGGCCCTTCTTGTAGAAGTCCATCGACATCGGGTTGATTTATGATCTGTGGTCAATCAATGCTACTACCGGCTCCTACACATCTCTGCTCCGCACCGAGGTCTTTGTCGTCACTCTAGCCCAGTGTGGGTTCCTATAGTTGGCTATTTGGAAACTTCTCTTCCATCGCCACCTCTTCAAGGTGGGCCGCCTTTACTTCGACCAGCTTCTCTGGCTCCGGCTCCGATGAGAGCCGCTTCCTTTTTACCAGGTCCATGATGGAATCGTGGAATTCCTTCTTTGCGATTCCCCGCACCTCTCGTAACGAGAGCTCCACCTTGCTATCAAGGATCCGCTCTTCGAGGACCTTCTGCAAATCCGTTGTCCTCTGTATCTCTGAGCTCAACCGGAAGCTCGGAATCTTCACCTTCCCATGTGGGCTGGTTGGGCCTTCGTCATTCTTTTTCGGCTCACTCCAGGTCTCATACCGGCCCCTCTAGCCTTTCGAGCTCGTTTGTCCGCAACCAGAACCTCATAGTTTTGGCACGCGGCTTCTACGCAGCTAGTTTTCTCTTCAACCGGATTTTCCCATCCGGTGCCTTCCTGGACTCGCCTCTCTGTGTGGTTCACCTCTTCCTTTCGTAGCCTCATCCCCGACATGCCTTCTAGTACGAATGGCCAGAATCCGGTATCGCATCCGGGTCCAGTGCCCTTCCCTCTGCTTACCTAGATCCCTGTCAACACCGAGTAGTGGATGGCCTTGGCGTTCCGGACAACGACTTCTTCCATTATCCTCTTCATGCCAACTCGTCCGATATTCAACTCGAGGGGTCTTCGCGTGTCGCACGTGCTTACCCGCCCGTTCCAGAGATACACAATATTGTTCTTGAGTGCTTCGGCAAAATCGGCGCACTCTTTTCGGATGTGGCTGACGGCATCACACCACATGCATCGTTGGTCGACCGGAGGCCTCCGGTCATGTGACTGTCCCCCACCATCTCTCTGAGCTTGCACGATCTGGAGATGACGCACCATCTTCATCAGCTCCTCCAGAGTTGTGCCCCCGAATGGGCCCCTAACCACGTCGGTCGGAACCGTGCCCGACTCGAGCCACCTTAGTGTCTCTTCCATCCATGTTGGTATCGGTTCCTCTGGCTTCTTCCTGGCACACGGGCCGGTCGTCAACGACCCCGCATCATTCCATTCTCGCTGTTTGTCGAAACAGATATAGACCCTCTTTACCACGGCCCAATTGATTTCGAGCCCTTCATTCATCTCCAATAGGAGTCCCACCATTTTGTCGGTTGAGTGGATCGTCCGACTTGATAAACAATAGGACCTTGATCATGTTGAGCATGGTCCAGGTGGTCGACAGCCACTATCATCGCTTCGGCGAGTTCGCCTCCCCTCATTTTCGGACTCCTATGCCACCCCTTTCACGTCGGGTTCACTGGTTCGGCGGCAAGAAATAGCAAAAGAAACTGAAAGGAAAAAGACCAAGTTAGTAAAATCTCACTTTCAAAGAAGAACATGGCTTCAACATCTGGAACAGGAGTTGAAATCAGAAAATTCGATGGCAAAAACTTTTCCTTATGGAAGGAGATGATGCTCGGCGTGCTAATCATCAGAAGACAAGTCCAAGCCATTTGACACAGTGAAAAACCTTCCTCAATGACAGCCGAAGAGTGGAGATCTACCATCCAAATGCATCTGGCATAAAACGTCTACTTTAGCATGACAAAAGAGATGACAACTCTCTCATTGTGGGAGAAGCTACAAGCCGTGTACAGTTTGTGTTGAACAGTTGAATTGCTATGAGAGAGACCGATCTGGCCACCTCCCACATCAGCATGTTCAGCCGATTGTTGTCAAAACTCTCCTCACAAGGGATCAACTTCGAAGAAGAAGTGAAATCTCTTGCCCTCCTATCGAGCTTGTCAGTGAGTTATGAGGTATTCTGCATGACATACACCAACATTCGACCAATTCTAAATCTAGATGAAATTATTGGCCAAGTCCTCCCTGAGGAAATTTGGCGAAAATCAATGGGACTTACCATCGACAAGTTAGCAGAAGCCCATCACTCGACTGAGTCGATCAACTGATTGAGTCGATCGAGAGAACAAGCCGACAAAACCAGTTGGAACACCAACCAATCAAGAACGAGGGGAGACCGACAATGGTCGAAGTCGAAAACGGGCCGATCAAGCGAATTCTGCACACATTGCAAAAAAGATGGTCACAATGTTTCCAACTGTTGGTCGATCAAGAGGAAAGAGAGTGGTCAACGATCTGAGCAGAATCGAGGATGACCCGACTCGGACCACTCTCCAATTGGCAGTCAAATCAACGTTGCCGACACGATTAGGAGAAATTCTCTCCTTAGAGGATTTAGTGATCGGAGAAGTCCTCTACAATGCACAAGATGCACATACGTGGTTAGTGGATTCCGGTGCCACATTCCATGTGACCCCTAATATTGAAAGGTTTTCGAACTATTCAGTCGACGCCAGTGGCACAGTGTGACTAGGCAACGCGCAACAGTGCAGAGTCGCAGGGACCGGAGAGGTTCCCATCTGATGGCCAAATGGCAACATGATCACCCTACACCAAGTGCGACAGGTACCTGATCTGAAAAGGAGTCTGGTCTCCATCGGCATGTTAGCCGAAGATGGGTACTGAAGTACTCTAAGTGAGTCGGTATGGATTATAAGCTGGGGAAATCTCATAATTGGGAGTTGACACAAGTACAATAACTTATACCCAATGATGGTGATCAATCCAGATGGGTTCGTGAACGTAGCTGAAAAGACCGACCCGAACTTATGGCATGGACGACTCGGCCATATGTCTCAAGCCAGACTCGATTGGTTAATGGTGGTTGGCTACATCCCTAAACTCCAAGCAAAGATGAACTTTTGCGAGCATTGTCGATATAGGAAACAGACCCGAAGTCCGCACACTCTCCATTACGAGACAGTACGACAACCCCTAGAACTCGTGCACACAGACATATTCGGGTCTATGCCAGAGAGATCACTAGGAGGCTCCTGGTACTTCATCATATTTGTAGATGACTGTAGTCTACTCCATCAAGACTAAAGACGAAGCACTCGCGATCTTCACTCGATGGATATCTGAAGTGGAGAACCTGTCGAGATACAGGGTGAAGACAATCTGATCTGAGAAAGGAGGTCAGTACACCTCCAGAGCATTCAAACAATACCTTTCGGACAAAGGGATCTGGCATCAAAAGAATGTTCCTTACACACCCATACAAAATGCAGTTGCAGAATGGATCAACCGAACGATCTAGGAGACAGTGACTACAATGCTCCAACATGCTTGACTAAAGCAAGAGTTCTGGGCCAAAGCATTATAGACATCAGTTTATATTTGATCAACCTGTCTCCCTCGAAAGCAATCAGGCTCGAAGTGCCACAGGCACAATGGTCAAGCAAACAACCGGCCTATGATAGGCTCCTTATATTCAGATGCAAAGCCTACACGTTCATCCCCAAGGAGAAAAGGACCAAGTTGGCACCCCATGCAACAAAGTGCATATTTCTCGGTTATTGAACCGATGGGGACTTCGGCTACAGGCTATGGGACCCTAAGAACCGGAAAATGATCCGGAGCAGTGATGTAGTCTTCAATGAAGACTCTATCTTCTCTCAGCAGAATGAACCAAAAATAGTTCGTAAAAAGGTATCCCTCAAAGGCAATAGAGCTATTGTAGAAGGACCGACCCACCGGTCTGACTTAGAGATTAGACAAATAGTCGAACTCGAACAAGCCAACAATATACCTACCGACTCCGAATCGGCAACAGGTCCAATAGTCGAACTCAAAGACAAAGTCAACAAAGTCAAAGTCAAATCGACCAAAGTCAGGAATGACAGAGTCAAAAGAGACAGAGTCCAACCAACCGAAACATTGGATATGGCTCAAATGAGACCCGAGTCGACTGAGTACCCAAGGGAGAATGACATAACACCGCCAAAATCTCATTATGAGGATGGGTCATCTAACAAGACCCCTGACACAAATGGTTCAACAAATACCGATTAATGAACCAAACCAATCGAAAAATCTGAACCACTTATTTCAACACCTAGGAGATCTAGACAAGCTCGAAGGCAGGCAGAGTTCTATCAACCGGGCCTCGACTATGTCCACTACATCGATGTAGGAAAACTAAGCACATATGATGAAGCTATGGCCCCACCAGACGTCAACACATGGCTACATGCCATGAAATCTGAAATGGACTCGATTCACAAGAATCAGACATGGGAGTTGGTCGAACTACCAACTAGAAGAAAGCCGATACCTTGCAAATGGGTTTTCCGATACAAATATCTGACCTAGAGAAACCCAAGTACAAAGCTCGTCTTGTCGCGAAAGGGTTCAAACAAGAACATGGGATCGACTACGATGAGATATTTTCACCAGTAGTCAAGATGACCACCCTCAGACTCCTACTAGGAGTTGTGGCGACAAAAGACCTAGAGCTATAACATCTAGATGTAAAGACAACATTTCTAAATGGAGATCTGGAAGAAGACATTTACATGTCTCAATCAACAGGCTTCAAGGCGACGGGGGAGGAAAGTCACCTCGTATGCCGCCTAAAGAAAAGTATCTATGGCTTGAAACAAGCCCCGAGGATGTGGTACCATAAGTTCAACTCCTACATCAGGTAGCTTGGATATCACTGATCAGATTCTGATCCATGTATGTACATTCAGCAACTGGCTGACGAGTCTAGGATTTATCTGATCCTATATGTCAATGACATGCTGATTGCAGGAAGCAATCAAGCAGAGATCAGAAAGCTGAAGCGGAGCCTTCATGAAAAGTTTGCGATGAAGGATCTTGGACAAGCCTGACACATACTGGGGATGAGGATCGAGCAAAATCGGACGACTAAGACTCTCTAACTCTCCTAGTCCAACTATATCAGGAAGGTGCTAAAGCGCTTCAACATGGAGAATGAGAAGCCAACACCAACGCCACTTCCAGCGTCGATTCAACCATCGAACAAAGACTCTCCTTCAATGGACAAGGAGAGAGAGCTTAATGGAAAGATGCCCTACGCATCGGCCCTAGGAAGTACCATGTACGCAATGGTGGCAACCCAACCCGACCTAGCCTATGTCGTAGGGATGGTCAACCGGTACATGTCAAATCCAGGACGGAAGCATTAGGAGGCCGTCAAGCACATCCTTAGGTATCTAAAAGGAAACGTGGATGCACAACTGACTTTTGATTTGACAACCTCAACCGAAGTCGAAGGCTACACTGACTCCGACTACGCCGGAAATACGGATAATCAGAAGTCGACATCAGCCTACATCTTCACCTATGGTGGCGGTGCGATGTAATGGAGGTCGAAACTTCAAGAGTGCACAGCTCTGTCGACCACAGAGGCCGAGTACATAGCAACATTGGAGGCAGCGAAGGAAGTGATCTAGTTGCATTGACTCTCTGCCAATTTTTCAGCTATAGGTCAAATCGACTGACCAACGCCAACCATCTATTGTGACTCATAGAGCGCAATACACCTCATCAACAATCCTGTCTATCACGCAAAGACAAAGCATATTGAGGTGAGGTATCATCACATCCGGGAGCTCATAACCGAGAAGAGGCTCGAAGTCCAGAAGATCGACACTGAGGTGAACATCGTCGATTGCCTGACGAAGCCACTCCCAGATCAACGCTTCGGAGCACTAAGGACCAGAATGGGATTACGACAAGAGACTGAGCAGAAGAAAGCTGAACGAGCAGAAGGTAAGAGTCGACTGAATAAATCATGATAATGAGCCAAGCTAGTCTCGACACATACCTCATCTCTACCGATTCGGCTATATGCCGACCGACTTGTAACATAAATTTAGATTAGTTTTGTAATCTAGGTTTATGGGGGAGATAACCCCAAACACTTGTACATGCAGAAAAGAGTAGTCCTTTTACGGGGGAGTTTGTTGGCATGAAAGCCCAACTCCTTCCAATTTGTATCCTGGTGTGAACTCTTCCAAAAGAGTTAGGGCTTAGTATATAAACAATAACCTAACATTGTAAAAAATAACTTCTTGATCATCTTGTATAGTATCTCTGAGAGAGAGAGAGAGAGAGAACAAAATAACAACACTTTCATTAAAGCTTAAACCATGTCTATCTTCTATTGTATCTTCTTGCCTCCATTCTTGTAGTTTGTTGAACACATACGACAGGTCCTCATATACACACACACATGTTTCCGCACATATTCAACAACACAAGTACCATGGCTCGGAAGTTGCAGCTCCGGCAAGAGTTCAACAGTATCCGGCAATAGGACATGTCGATCACCAACTACACCACCAAGATCAAGGACATCTGTGGTGTGTTTGGGTCCATCAATGTGACGGTGGACGAGACGAGACGGTCCAGATCTGCCTCAGTGGTGTAGCACACCAGTACCGGCCAATCTGGACAACAATTTGCACCTAGAAGAAGCCATCATCCTTCTTTGACCTGCAATCGATGCTTATGGTCGAAGAAAACCAAGCTAGTGGGTCAAGGACCACTCAATCAAACATTCGGATACTGTACATGGAGGCAGATCGACCCCGTGGGCGTGGGGGACGAGTGGGTCGGCACACAATGGAGGCAGCCGGCAATAGCAGAATCAAAGGCACAGAGATAGTGGCGACAACAGTTTCGAACCCTCCATAAGCAGGGGGAGGCAAAGAGGTGCCAGAAACCGGCAAGGGAAGACCCCGATGGACTATTGCTACTGTGGTCGGAAGGGCCACAGAGAGAGGGACTGTTGGAAGAAGTGTGCCAATTTGGATAAATCTGGATCCGGCAAGCCGGACAAGGGAACCAACAAACCTCACACTATGCTGAGGGATCAAAAGGATCTGGAACCGGAAAGACCGGAAAAGGGCCAGCCTTCATGATGAAACAGAAGGGGAACTCGATGAAGGTCGAATCAGATATCGACCTGTGGCACAATCGGATCAGCTACATCAACTACCAGAGGCTTTAGGGCCTACAATCGAAACAAATTGTTTTTGTATTGTCGAAACTTAGTGGCCAGAAGGCCTAAATTTGTGAAGCCTGCCAACTCGGGAAGCAATATCGGCTTTCGTTCCCCACCGAAAGAAACTGGAGCCGTAACAAGCTCGATCTAATACATTCGGATATATGGGGACCAATACAGAACATTAGTCTTGGCGGGAGCCAATATTTCATCTCCTACATCGACGACTACATCCGGCACATGTGGATCTTCCTCATCGAGAAGAAAAGTGAAGTTTTCGATTGTTTCCGGAACTTGCAGAGTTTAGTCGAATGGGAAACGGAAACGAAGATCAAGTGCCTACGGTCGGATGGCAGAAAAGAATGTGTTTTCGGCCATTCAACACTTACTTGCAGCATAGAGGAATTCAGAGAGAATTCAACTGTAGAGACACACCGCAACATAACGGTGTGGTCGAAAGAAGGAATTGGTCGATTGTGGAGGCAACACGGACAATGCTAGAGGAGAAGAGCATGCCCACGTTCTATTGGGCTGAGGTGGTCCGGACAGCCATGTACATCCAAAACCAGATCGGGGATAAGGTGTCAGCCCACAAGCTATTTTCAGGCAGAAGCCAAACTAAGGCACCTTAGGATATTCAGTAACATTTCATATGTGCATGTGCCAGATGAGAAGAGGAGAACGTTGGACCCAAAGGTAGAAAAGTGCATCCTAGTCAGCTATTCTCATGAGCAGAAGGGGTATAAGTGTTATAACCCCCAGACAACGACAAACCAAGTAAGCCGAGATGTCGAATTTGATGAGTCAACATCATGGTACTTTCTACTGACTCCGACCGGATTCCGAAATATGAGACCAGTGAGCCGGAAACGATCCGGGCAGAAGATGACGAAGGATTCGGTCCTTTGGACAAGAGTCTGATCTCATTCCAGCTAAGTGGGTCGAATGAGTGACTGAGTCTGAATGACCAATCAGATGAAGAGTCAGCGAGTAGTGGAGACTCAACTGTGTTATCCCCACACAAGGAACCAAGGAGATGGTCACGTGCAAAGAAAAGGGGAAGAAGAAGATGTCAGAGTACGACACTGGAACAGAAGAGTCGAATCGAAGCGAATCCGGCTCCGGAGAAAGACCTTCGGAACAAAATCCGCGTCAGCCAAGAGGACCTTACAATCGGTGAACGTGAAATTACGCTGATCGACCTGCTAGAACAACCCCGTCAAGAGGTACGCATACAATGAGTATATATGGTGCATCATTATGCGTACTTGACGAAAGTGGCAGAAGTGCGTGAGCTAGAGAGCTACGTAGAAGCGGCGAAGGACGTACATTGGCGTGCCGCTATGGAGGAAGAGATGCACACACTCACGGAAAATGAGGTGTGGGATTTAGTGGACGTACGGAAAGGAGTGAAACCGATCGGTTGCGGATGGGTATACAAGGTGAAATACAACAGCGACGGCTCCGTCAAACGGTACAAGGCTAGGTTAGTGGCCAAGGGCTACGTGCAACAGCACGACATCAACTATGATGAGACGTTTGCGCCGGTCGCGAAGCTGACGATCGTTCGTGTCTTGGTTGGGGTGGCAGTGGCAAAGGGGTGGCATCTACATCATATGGATGTGAAAAATGCCTTCTTGAAAGGTGTGTTGTTGGTGTCAGGAACTCTATTAAGGCAGAGAAGGAATTAGTACTAAAAGAAGGATTAGTACTATTGTTGGGGAATAGTACTAAGACAGAGAAGGATTAGTACTATGAGAGGTGTCGAACTTTGAGAGAAGGAATGAGTGAGTGAGAGAGAGAGAGAGAGAGAGAGAGAGAGAGAGAGAGAGAATGATGATGCGAAAGATATATGTATTATATGACGGAAGATATACAACAGTAGTTAGAAGGCTTAAGACTGGCGTTGAACCGATTTGGTTCGAACTAATGCCTTGCGCCTCCTTTTATAGTGTCTTCAGGAATACTCCTGAAGTTTCTAGAATGTTCCAGAGAAATCTGGAATATACATCAATTTCCTAATAAAACCTAAATGAAAATAATATCCTTCAAATTACAACTCATAACCTAATGGTAAAGTCTCGACCCGTGTAACAAAAGGTTATGGGTTCGAGTCTAGTTATGACACTATCCCCCCTTTAAAACGACGAGTTTCACGAGTCGTTTTGGATTGAGGACCCGGTTTCTCGGGATATCGTCGATGGAAGTCTTCTAGAAGAGCACGAGCATTGGTCACATTCTCGATCGGTTCCCAAGTACGCTCGCTGGGACTATATCCTAGCCAATCGACTAGATAGTAGAGCTTGTTGCGAACAATCTTGGAATCGAGGATGGCAGCGACCTCATACTCAGGTCCATCTTCGAGCTCGATAGGAGGTGGAGGTTGTATAGTACGTCCTGGGATAGTGCTCTCGTGATAGGGTTCGAGGAGAGAACTATGAAACACCGGGTGTATCCGAAGTTGCGGAGGTAGCTCGAGACGAAAAGCGACATCATTAATCTTCCCGATAATACGGAAAGGACCTAATCGTCGATAATCCAACTTCTCACATGGGCGAGTAGTCTTGATGTGTCGTCGTAGCAGCCACACCCGATCTCCAATGTTAAAACTGGATGGAAGTCGATGACGATCTGCGTAGTCCTTGTGTGATTGTTGAGCTTGCTGGAGTTGAGTAGATAAATCCGCTTGTATCTTGCGTAACCGCTCCAAACGATCCTCCGCGCAAGGATTTGTGGACACTTCTGGGGTTTCAAGGACACACCACCGGGGATGATATCCCGTATAAGCGTAGAATGGCGTGACTTTAGTCGATGCGTGGATAGCGTTATTATAGGCAAATTCGGCGAACTGAAGAATATCTGCCCAGTCATTCTGATGATAATTGAGAAAGCACCGCAGATACTGCTCCAGTGTTTGATTTGTTCGTTCGGCTTGACCGTCGGTTTGTGGGTGGTAGCCGGAGGAGAGGTTACAAGTGACCTTCAGCATTTTAAAAAGGTGCTTCCAGAATTTTGACACAAACTGGGGTCCACGATCGCTGATGATATTATCAGGGAGTCCATGATGCCGACATACTTCCCGCATGACAATTTCGGCGGTGTCTTCACTAGATATTTCTTTAGTACATGGTAAGAAATGAGCCATCTTCGTATATCGATCCACCACTGTGAGAATCGCACTGAATCCCTTAGAGACTGGAAGATCTGTAATGAAGTCAAGAGCAATGGATTGCCATGGCTTGCTTGGAATTGGTAATGGTTCTAATAAACCATATGGATGATGTCTTGGCATTTTCGCTCTGCAGCATGTATCGCAAGTCCGAACAAAATCTTCGACAAATTGTCGCATACGGGGCCACCAGAATGATCGTTGTACTAAATCTAATGTTTTAGTACTACCAAAATGTCCTGCTGTATATGTGTCATGGCAGTTTTGTACTACTCGAAGGCGGCAAGAACCATTAGGAACATACAAAAGTTCTTTAAAGAAGAGTAATCCATCACAGTATTTGAATTGCCGATAATCCGTACCTGGTGATTGTGATTGTGAACATGACGCTCGAGAGGGGTCAATTTGTGCTAGTATAGCTTGGGCGAAAGCGTCAGTCTTCAAGTCCTCACGTATAGTATTGGTAATGTCGGAATCCACGGGCATGTCAAAGATCTGTGCTGCTTGCAGTCGTGCTGGACCCAAGATTACTTGCTTCTGGTTATCGAAAGCTGGCTCACCGGGACGTGGTGTTAGATACGAACGCCGTGATAATGCATCTGCCTTCCCTTGGTGCTTCCCCGGACGATATGTAATTTTGAAGTCGAAGCGTGTGAGGAAGT